>NW_007578123.1:62906-171277 GCF_000690725.1 Stegastes partitus | reverse complement strand
ATATTTTACTCACCAAAACTTGTGATTATGTGAACACAAAATCCATCCTCCTGTCTTTCATCATAAACAGTTCAATCACTCTGTTAAGCAGGTAATCAGTGCGTTTCACTTCCAGCAATAAGTCCTGTTCTATCTCCATGGAGGCTAATGCTGAAAGTCAGGTCTGTCCAATTGCGTTTCTGCTATAAGTTTTAATTCACTTCAGAATGCCCGCTTGCCTGAAAAAACAGACAAAAAAGCACAATACTTTTATGAAAAAGTTTTAGCTTGTGAAGGTCACTATAGATACGAACGCTTAGCTTTGGCTAAGCTCTCTGACCATCCAATCAGAGGATGTGAAAGTGCTGATGTTATCGTACGCCTGCTACCTGGCCCTGGGACCACCAAATCAGAATCTGATTAGTTAAAGCAACAGGTTCAATGCAATGCATTTTAAGATACAGACACCTAAACTTTTGATTCTGAAGGCCTCAGGGCAGATTTCTTAGACCTTGGCAGCACATGATGGCTGACATATGATTGGACAGCCCAGGCACACACTATGAAATGAAGAGAATACACTCTTGGGAATAAAGTTAAAAGACTAATGGGAAAATATTACAATGTAAGTCAATGATTCTGATAGAGTATAGGCCAGCAGATAAGGCCTTGCTGGCCCTGACGGCCCACCACTGCTGAAATCAAACTCTTCTCTTTTTTGTCGCAGACTGTAAACTGTTTATTTCTGCTGTAAAGTTGGACATTTAAACATGAAGGTCTATGGGGACTGACTCAGTTTTGGGGCCAGCCTCTAGTGGACATTTGAGAAACTGCAGTTTTTTTGTTTTTTTTTTACACTTCCTTGGCTTCACCTTGCTTGCTTGATTCAGACACTCACGGTGACCACAGGATAAATTATAAAATTTTTGACCCCTAACGCTAATCAGCGTCAGCTCTGCCTTAAAATAGCTAACTAAATATCAAATGTTGCCATGCTAAGATGTTGAACTATGATGGTAAACACTGTATCTTGTAAACATTACCATGCTTGTATTATCATTTTGAACACATTAGCATGCTGATTTTAGCTTTTATTGTAAATGCACCATAATGCTTCAGTACAGCTTCACATATTTAGTTGAGGTTTTCTATGTTTATATAAAAATAAGTCTGCCTCTGTAATTAAGGGGACGAACAAAAACGTTTAAAATAAAAGAAAGACACAAAAACTGTGGATGCTCACATGTATACATACTGTAAATAGCAGTATTCTACACTGTATATACGTACATACATAAAAAAGTATGTGGAGAGAGGTGTACATCACTTTGATAATTTTGAAAACAAATGAATTTAAAGATACAGACTTCATAGGCCCTGTGTATAAATATATACGTGGTTATGTAATCACATATGTATAACATAGGAGCTTGTGATTTGCAAAAATGCTTAAAAACAAGTTTCTATCTGAGTGTAGCTTGATGGGCAGAAATTGAATGATCATCATCAATTTATCAATTTGGAATTTAGCCTACAACACAAAAACTAAAGAGGTTATTATTTGAAGCATAGCAGTATCACATGAAAACCAAAACACAAGATAATACCGCATTAATGTGCTGACCAAATACACTGTCCTTTTAATCTAGGAAACTAATTCTAAGCACTCATTTGACTCCAATTACACATGCTCCATCACTCAGCCATCCATACATCAGTCCTTGCACTCATCCAAGGTCTTGTCTTATCCACACCATCCACCTGAGACTCACCACACCATGAGACACAAGTCACTGGTCTACCATCAGTTCTGTTGTTTTTACTCTCTGGAGCCCTGAGCCTCAGTCGCCCCACCTGCAGCCCCCACTCCATTCTCCGCTATCACTCACGAAAAAGAAAATGAGGGATATTTGCCCTTATTAGTGTCAATAGTGCTATTTAAGGTCTAATCATGTCATATGGAGAGGTCTGACATGTTTAGTGCTGCTGTTACATAAGGAAGCCTGACAATATAATGTAGTCTGTGCTGCAAAACAAGGAGCACTTATTTATCAACATGTTTAATAGGTCATTTTGGGAATTACTTTTAATTCCTTTCTTGCTGACAGAAAAATATCAGTCTTGTTTTTTCTGCAATAAATATGAATATAAAAACTTTCAGTCAGGAGGAATTCTGGCTCTGTCTAAAAGTGAGTTGACCTCCAGAACTCCCAAATAATCACGTTAAAGGTCCCAAATTGTAACCATTTTCAGTAAATTTAGGTAGCTTTCCCATGTTGCCAGAATGTGGCTTTCACTTTTTCAGGTCAAAATGCTGCACAGATGAATAGTTTCATCACGATGATGTCATCATCATGAGTCCTGGTTTTAGTCCTGTTCTAAAAAGGGCTGCTTCAGTGTACATTTAAATGCGATTGAAATGCGGCTGTCCACACTGCCTTCAGGAAGAAGACTCTCTCTGCATCAGTGATTGACAGGACGGCACAAAACCATTGACAACACAGCTGCTGAAACAGATTTAAATGAATTTATGAGACCAGGACTTCTAACTTTTCTTCTTAGTGATCATTTGACATGGAAAAATAACAGAATTCACAGCACAGTTAGGGTTTTTTTTCACTCATGTGTTTGGCATGTTTTTCAGACAACATTGCAGTTATAAAATCTGTAGTTTAGCAACACAGACCATGAGCTTGAAATTGGCTCAGACTACTGAGTAACATGCAATCCTAATGGGTGCTACTATATCCAACCCATTCCCTTGTCTGACAACAGAAACAGAAAAAATATGTAAATGAGAACAGCTTTATTGGGTATTTAGATGTCTGAAACAGCGGGATATTAGAGTACAGAGAGCAGGAGAGACGTACACAGATGTAATGGAGCTGAGTTTTTGTTGCACTGCAGCCCAACAGGAGTCATGAAAACACAGTCTTTTTTCTCAAATGGGTATCAAAGTTTCAAAGTAAATGTCCCTTATCAATTTCTTCATCCAGCTGTTGTCTAGAAGAAAGAAATACATTTCCTGATATTCCTTTAGCTCACACAATTACACAGACAAAATCAGTGTACTGAGGCATGATAAAAGTTAAACCAGACGGGTTTCAATATGCGATGACAAAATCTGTCTTTTGATCAAATGACTGGCGGTTAACATGTAGTCCTAGTGGGCTGTGTGTCTTTCATACTAGCTGAATTATCTAACAACAGAACCAGCGAAATATGTAAACAAGAACAGCTTGATTAGGAATTCGGCTGGATTAAAATACACGAGCACAGAGAGCAGGAGAGAGGTAAACACCAGCTGAGTCTAGGTTGCACTGCAGCCCAACAAACGACATGAAAACACAATACCCCACCCTGTTCTTGTTTATTTCTTCACGTTTCCACCTTCTCTGAATGTCCAGCATCAATCTCCTCATTTAGCTGTTGCCTAAAAAAAATTTTATCAATTCAACAAATTTGCTGAAATTCCTTTAACTCACACAAAGTCACAGACACAAGCAGTGTACTGAGGCATGAGAAAAGTCAGACCAGACAGGTTCCAAATGAGCACAATAGGTCCTGGGTCTGCGTGTGCAATTGTCCCTCATTATGACAATGATTCAAGGGAGCTCCACATTCCAGTGCCTCTTATGGTTTTGCTGCTATGTATCTTGGAGCCTGCGGAGCCATTAATACGATACCAATCTCACCAATGGCTCCAGTTTGGGCCTCCCATGGGCTCCTGAATGCAACCTGTCCAGCTTAGGGGAATCCAAACATCCAGCCCCCTCCCTCCCCTCTACGCTCACACACTTTTCTCCCCAGGGAGGTGGGCATCAGGACAAACAATCAATGCTAATGACAGATCCATGTCAGACAGAGGATAATTATGGGAACGCCGTTCTGAAAGATACTGTGTCATTAAAACCCACCGTCTCCACTCCAACAGACTCCTTTCCTGCTGCCTGTTCATGCAGTGAGGTGTGTGTCTGCATGTGTGTGTGTGTGTGTTTGCTGTGTGAATATCAAGCTGGACCAGCGTTTGTAATGTGTCCTGTGTCCTCGTATAACTTTCTGCATAATTGCACCAGAGGCTGCTGAGTGAACCTGTATAGGAGCAGAGATCGAGACATGAGACACAATTTGAGGGGCCATGCACGACTGAGGGAAGCCTCAAAATGCACTTGACAGCCGCAATTTGAGATCTAAATTGCTGAAAATACTTACATAGCTGCTGTCAGATTTTGAAACCATTCTAACCCAGACACCATTACCGCAGCAGATGTGAAACATTCATTTTGCATGGGTTTGCAGAGAAGTGGTCATGGCACTCATTTACTCAGGTACATTATGATATTGTCCTGCAGGCAATGTATGAAGACATGATATGTCTTTTTGTTTCTCTTCGTCTTCTAGGCAATAATTAAGCTGCTGAGACAAGCAATAAATCATGTAGTGGAAAAACAACATGCAGGAACAAATACACGAGAATTAAAATCTGTTTCTTTCCGTCTCTCTGTTTCCATTTCAATTCACAGCCCTCTTACAAATCAATGAGATGGCAGCTGAGCGATTAATTACAGCACTGGTTCAGCCTGAGCTCATATTAGTATGTCAGTTTTGGCATAAAAAGCTCCAAAAACGAGCACCTACATGTTTATTCAAATGGAGTTAATCTGTTTTACCATATAAATAACACACCAGCATGTAGGATTTAGTAATGCCTCAGTATGAGGTCAGGAACTGGCTGGAGGGATTACATATCTCATCTGGCCTGGGAAAATCCACAGGAGCTGGAAAGCTACATTAATTTCATTTAAGTAAATTAATTTGATCAGCCAGTGTACTTAAGTACAAATGTGTTGTGCTTGAATGCTTTTTTATATTTTGAGCTAGTCCACGACATTTTACTGGATTGGTTTTTTGTTTTGTTTTTTATTTTCTTTCACTAAATGTATTTTAGTGTCTTTACAGATTAAGATTTTTGCATGTAGTACATAAGATGAATTATGGAACAAATGTAATCATGATGATAGTTTAAGACATATTTCAAGGAAACCTACCAACATTTCATTCTTGCAGCTTCTTAAATCTTATCATTTGCTGTTTTTCCTTCAAATTATTACTTTTTTTTTTATTTGTAACTGTTTGGTATTAGTACTTTTCCTTAAATTAAGGATCTAAAAAAAAAAAAAAAACTTCCTACACAGTTGGTGACAGAAAACACAAAACAATCAGGAGAAATACAAGGCATACAATTATTATTCACTCCTACTGATGTTTAAAAGAAAGCAGGTGTCATGCTAGAGAATGATGGTATGCAAGCCGGCAACCCCAAAGCTGTTCATATTGACAACTTGAATAACATAAATTGGGTCATAAACTGCAGCTTAAAAAGTTCAAATATAACGTGCATTAATAGAGAGTGGAAGTAGGATCATGTTAATGTGAGAACCAGCACGTAATGAGCTTGTCTGCATTCCATTATCTTTCATCTCGTTCTTGGAGGACGGTATCACGGCAACAGGTTTGTTTAGGGCAGCCTTGGTATCAGCAGGACTTGGACTGCTTGGCTCTGTTTGGAGTAACTTAGGCTGCTGTGAAAAAATCCAAGGCATGCTAAAAACATAATATACAGGAGCCTGGCATCCCTAAGAGAGAGTCTCACTGTCTGTTGCTCTCTGCAGGTAGCCATGTTTGGAAGTGCTGACAAACAGAGAAGAAAGACAGAAAGCATGGGGCTGCTGGCTCCTCGCCAAAGTGTCACATCCTCTTCATATTTGGGCTCCAACTATGGTCACCTTTCATAAGCAGGCTTGACTGTGTGCTTTCGGAGTAAACTTAAGCACTTGTAATAATAGCTATTAGTGAATTGGATTGATTTCCATGCTTTACATGAAATGTTGGAGCTTGTAAACTAAACAAAACATACTGAGTATGTGTGTGCTGCCAATATATGGTCAAACTTAAGTGGAGGATAACAGCTCCTACTCATGAACCTAATAATAAAACTATTAATCAAACCTATTTTGACTTAGTGTTAAATTTTACAGCGCTCCAGAGGTCTCTGAAGTTGGTTATCCTCGATGACTTCAGGGCAGAAACAGAGCCGAGCATGCCTCTGTTTTCTGTCTGATAATAATAATAATACTTTATATCAAGTAGTATAATTAAGAAAAGAGTAGTTTCAGGCTTTCTGTTTTTCATCAGCTGTGCAAACAAACAAGAGTAAATCTGGCATGACGGTATGTTACTAAATTGTCCTCATTATATGATTTGACTTTATTATACGTATTTGCATCACTTTTGTATTTCAGCCAAATTCACATTATATCAACCCTACTTATTTAATTCCACATTACACAGCGGATTCAGTACCCCTTACTTTTTCCACACTTTACTGTGACGGAAATTATTTTTAAAAAGGGCTACAATCTACACTAAATAACCCCTAATGGCAGGGAAAACATATTATTAGACATTTTTGCAAATTTATTGAAAATAAATTGCTAAAATGTCTCATTTACAAAAGTACTTGGATCTTTTGCTTTAACAAAGTGCGGTGAGGTGATCCTGGTGGTTTTAGGTATCCTCAAGATGTGTCTTGAACTTCTTGGGTTCATAAGGAGACACATCCTGCACGGGACAAAAGCTGAGCCAAGATACACACCTAAACTATGAAACTGTCGCAGTGATTATGATGAAGGTGTAACACCATTTCTCAAGCTTTCAATGTTCCTCGGGCATTGTTAAATTAAAGAAAACTCTTCATATTGTTGTCAATCAAGTTAAACTCACTAACCAAGCAAGAAGGTCCTTGGTTAAGGGTGTTACAGTTTCTATCTTCATAATTGCTGCCTCGTGTTACACCTCATCCACCCACCAAAGCCCTTCCTGGTTCCAGCTTCCTAGTCTTCACACTCATCTTGTCCTTATTCTTTGCTAGATAGTGACTCACACACATATGACCTTGGTTCTTGTTGCTGTTCTGCTATTGTTGTCCGATTTCTGCCTGTCTACCTGTAGGATCATGGTTCAAGGGTGGTGACCAAGAAGCCAGCAGTCCCCAGTGTTGACCAAGCTATTAGGAGACAGTAATTAGCTAAGCCAGCAGATAAATGTGACAAAAGGTAAAAGTAGTTTACTCAATTCTAAGCTATTGTTTTTATTTTTACCTATTTAATTGTATTCAGACACATAGTGTAGGTAGCTGTTGACAAGCCGGTAGCTGGTGTTTGCACTAAGAATAGTTGGCATCATGTCCTGATCCTACGTTGTATTTCAGACCGCACTGAAAGCTCCGCTGTGCTTGATGCTTCCGAAATGCTGTAAATTGTAGATCGTGTTAATGCTACCGGCTGATATATTTGCTCAGCAAAACACTTCTTGCATATTTATGTTTGTTACCTTAGGATGTATGTGTAGATGTGAGTGATGAGTGCGTCTGGATGATTGTATTCTGTAATCAGGTTAATCACGGCATTTGGTAGAGACACAAAGAACTAAGAATTTCATTGCACTGATAGCTGACAGCACAATTACCACGATGCTAAGGAGAAATGTAGCTAACCTAGAAGTACTGTTACTTGTAGCCACGCTACTGCCCAGCACTGACAGTCACTCCAATAGTTTTAGAAGTCCTCTGCAGAGATGGGAGAACCTGCTAGAAGGACGACCATCTCAGCCGTGCTTAATCGATCAGACCGTTATCGTACAGCAACAAGATGGAAGTCACTCTGAGTAGAAGGCAGACAGCAACGCCTGGGGCAGGACAAAGAAAACTGAAAACTGCCGCTTCTTGAAAGGCCGCTTGAGGCTTGAAGCTGGAAGCTGGCTCCAAAGGTGAATGAATCCCCATGGATCCCCACATTACAGCCTGATCCAGAAAAGGTTTTATTCTCTATAGCTGACTTTCCTGTTCATAACAACTGTACAGGGATGAATTTTCACCAGGGCTAGAGCCACCAACTGAGCTTTAAAACTGCTGTTCAGGAAGTATATGGGTGAAGTCATGGAGAGTTTGTTCATCTTTATATACAGTTAATGGTAAAAGTTTGGAATATGCCCAAAATAATTTAAAGGATTCTTAGACCATAAGAAAAAGATTTCCTGGGCTGATGAAACAACATTTAACGTCTTTGTACAGTCTGGTTAACACAGGCACTGCTGCGTTATCTGGCTACTACCAACTGTGAAGCATGGTGGTGGCAGCATCATGCAATGGAGGTGCTTCTCAGTAAAAGGGACAGGGACATGTTTTTTTAGAACTGAGGGAAGGATGAATGAGAAAAAGTTCCACTTTGCGCCAACATCTTCTTTCTTGAAGGCTGCAGCAACAGAGAGGTTCAGAAAAAACCTACTAACTGTTACTTTTACAAATTTTGTGACCAATCAAGTTAGCATCTCTCAAAATTTCTTCTGAATATGAGTAGTCTGATCAAATTGACCATCAAATGTGTTTATAGTTGATTCAAATTGTCCCACTGGAAAATGGAGTCAGTCATCAAGGGAGAAGGAAGTGCAGGGAAGTGGGCACAATATTATCTAAATAAAGGGGATAATTGAGCTAATTTTCAGACATGTGCAAGTACCACAGATTGAATAACAAATGTACAGGACCTCACTGCTCTCCCTCCTCCTCATAGCTGACCAATCACGGCTTGAAGTGGGCCATAAATTAACAGACAGTGGAGGACACAGATACCCCGTATCCGATGTCTGAAAGGTGAAGGGGTTTCGGAAGCTGTCTGATCGGACAGACCATAAATCCATCATAAGTCACTTTATAAGTATGTCTTATTGCTCCCTGGAAGCAAAGACTTTTTCTTTTACTGTTCAGTACTTCAAAAGTTTTCGCTTTGTCTTTCTTACAGGTTTGCTAAATATGGGCCCTTGTTTCCTTTTGTCTTAAGGAAGCTGCACACAGAGGGATTTGCTTAAAGCCGTCACCCAATGAGTCAGTCACTAAGGTAGAGGAATCTCATAATTAAGGCCTCATTAAAGCTACACAGCCCAACTATGTTGGTTTACAGGGCAGACAGGAACCTCAGAGATCCACAATGGGGCCTTTCATAATACCTCACTTCTCTGAGGGAAAGGAGAAAGAGCAGTTGCTCTTAGCATTTGGGCAGATGTAATTGCAATCACTCAGCTTGTCTGATGCTGATAATGGGGCGATGGGAAATTCCTGTCAGAGTCGTGGCGCAGGGTGGTTTCGCAACCACTTTGGCAGGCTCCATGTTCCACTGCAGGGCAGCGAATGCGTTACGGCATGCTCACATAGCTGTCATTAAACACATTTGAGGAAAAAAAACATAAGACAATCAAAACTCACAAGTGTGCCATTCTCCTGCTTCTTGAGCAATGAAAAGACAAATATTATATTGTCTGTCATCCCTGCACAGTTAAACACGCTGAAAGATTGCAGCTTATGAAAAAATGGAAAGTGAATATGCTCTTGCAATCCCCTAATACACTCTATAAATTCTGGCTGTGCTATTTTCAACATCTTTATTTTCCTGTCATTTATCTTGACTGGTAGTTTATGTGAAAATTAAACTGTGGGGAAATGTTGGTCAGTTCATTTATACATAAAAATGTAATGTTTGTTTTCCAAATTTCGGGTGTGCTTTTCAGCCAGCAGCCTATTCCTGTCTGAAATGTGTGCTACAGTAGGTGGCTGAAATAGCACGTGGGTGCGACGTTCTTGTGGTTGGTCCTCGGGTACAGTATGTGACACTTGGCATCTCAGCAATGCTTCCATGAGAAGCCTCTATTAGAAGGCATTCATGCAATGATGCTAACAAGCTCATTTTACTGGCTGGACAAGCATTCGTGCCATTAAGTCTAAGACCTTATTAGTGCCTTGTGAGACCACCCAGGAAACACTGTACTGATATTAAAGCTTTTTAATAATCACCACAAGAGCAGCAATAAAGACCCGATTTATCAGGATTGAGATGTGTCTTTAGGTATCCCAGCTATCCAGTTTTAATTAAGCTAGAAATTTGAGCAACATCAGCAAAAGGAACACATGATCCTGAGTGTCATGCAGATTCTCAGTTCAAACACCAAGAAATTTCAGCAACATTTTACAAGTAACTGCAGTCGTGGATTTACTTGGCAGCCTGCCAGCTAAGGTATTTGAGGTATTTTGGGCATTTTACAATTTAGATGATGCCACAGACACATAAAAAGCTTTGCTGCACTGCTTTCATGAATAAGTAAGATTCAAATAGAAAATACCTTCTGACAGTGATTAAGCAAATCGAAGATATTTATAATTTCTACCCTCTAAGCTTCTGATTACTGTAACGTAGCATAATAAGGTGTGTGAATGAACACACATCACTGTTATCATCATTATTATGTGCAGAGACCAAATGGCAACACTTTTAAAGCTTTTAATTTCAAATTACAGTTATAAAAAATGGTAAAGGTGTCATTTTAATCTGTGGTTTAACAGTCCACGCAAGTGTAAGTCAACACAGGACTGATACATTTTGCCATAAACTGCGGTTACATTTTAAACATAAATATCAAAAGTCAGTGCTCTCCAATGTTACTGTTGCATCAGATAAGATAAATTACAAACATCTGTATGTAAAGAAAGTCATAAAATACAATAAAAAATGAACAGTATATAGGTGATAACTATAAAACAAACAGGACTGCAAATGTAATCTTAGGTCTTGGATTTTTCTGATGCACTGAAAGAAAATGAAAGCTGCTTTCGAGCACACACCCCTTCTGTCAAGCTGAATCTAATTTAATGTGTCAATCTCGTGTGTGTTTTCTTAAAGTCAACAACAATCTTACCAAGTCAGACCTTGTTAAACTAGACAGGTATTAACAATGAACAAGATGATAACATATTAGCATAGGACTTCTTTGATGTCTATCAATGATACAGCGCCGAATGAGGCAACATTATCCTAAACATCATTCAGAAGCAACAGATCTGACTTTTTTTTTTTAATTTAAAAATTAAAATCATAGCAGGAATATTTTGTAAAAATGCCTGGAAATTGTAGCTTACTGTACTGTCTAGTTTCACGTTAGATAAATATTGTTGGTCTCTGCAACAGTCTTGAACTGTCTGAAAAAAGCAGTCATTTTCATTAATCTAAAAGCCAATAATGCTTGACGAGTCTTGCCCAGCCAGATCATTCTGCAGAAAAGAATAGTCTGACTGTTACAGAGGAAGAAACGCTCTAGCTAGTTTGGAATTCTTTCAACCAGTCACAATTGTATTGTGTGGAGCTAAGTAAAGGATCAGGGACACTGCAAAGTAGTTATGGGGGAACGGTTTTGGTAGAACGCTTGCACGCAGTTAGAAGAGCACTGTTATTAAAATGACTAATTCACAAAAAATCCATTGGGCTGCTGCACTGCACAGTCAAAATCCTCAGCAAAACTTTACATTTTTAGTGTGGCAGGATGTTGGCTGGTGGTTGGTGATTCTGACTAACGTCTGACTGATGCAAAAAGATCTCTTTAACAGCTCAACGAATTTTACTTCTAAAAAGTCTACAGTCATGCTAGTGGCTTCATAGGTCTTGTCCACACATACACGGGTATTTTAGCATTTTCTTTGCATTTCGGCTTTCCATCCACATGCAAACAGTCTTCAGTCACTGAGTGTGAACCTTGTGGTAAACTCCTTTCAGAGTGAAGATTTTCAGACAATATTGGAGAAAACAATGACACAGACACCCACATCTGCTTTCTGATGAGGTCTTATCAGTCACTACATGTCCTTCCCTGATTGGCCACGCCCCTTATCACGTGACTCTGAAACTAAACAATCAACCCTCTGCTTCATGTTGACACTGGCATGAGCATGCCCCAGGTACAGGTCATAGGACATGCATTTTCAGCCGTGTTAGTATGGGGAAAGATTATTTCTAAAACCATACTAAATAGTCCTCTGTTTGGAGGTTGCTTTCATTTTCAAAAGTCTTTTTAAAATAAAAACATATTGGTGTGATAATAACCTCAGGCACAGTGTTGCTTAGCGCTATATGCTATTATCATCATGCAAACTTGTGCACAGTGATGATGCTAAGATACTGATGTTTAGCATGTTTTGTTTAGTACAATGTTCACCATTTTAGTTTAGCATGTTAGCATTCATTAGCATTTGCTGATTACCATTGAACACAAAGTACAGCTGAAGTATTGGACAAATTAAAAATCTGACCTGAAAATATAAGGGGTCATGAATGATACTACATTTTATTCTGTGGTGAACATGGAAATGTAACCAATGCAATCAGTCCAGTACTTGATGAGATATTTCATTTAAAACCCACAAATATGTCAATATCAGATGGTGGCAGCAGAGAAAAAGTCTTCAAAGTCAGTCACGTTCTTGGTCTCGGGACCATGAATGTTTGTACAAAATTTAATGACAATCCATCCCATAGAGTCTAAGATATTTCAGTCTGCACTAATGCTAAAATAGCTAAAACTGATAACAGTTACAAGATCGCGTGAGGCTGTATTCTGTCTGTTGAGCATATTTCAAAGGTCCAGTGTACTCACAGAGTCTATGTACCATATAACATATATAAAAGTGAATTTTAATCCAAAAAAATTATAGTTCAAGAGTGTTTACACAACAGATATAATAGACAAAAATAATGATATGTCAATATACATTAAATGCACAAATGTACTATTTCTTGTTTCCCAGCTTCTCCAAAGACTACAGAGAACATTAGAAAACTGCTTGTTTTACTGCAAAGGTCTTCCAACAACCATGAAAAATATACTGTAACAAACATATTCATCTGTTTTATTTTCAGGTTATTTTATTGGTGAAGCAACATGCATCCAAGTTCCTGGGGGAAGTGGCATTGCACTGTGAAAAACAAACTCAGTCCTTGAGTCCTTCACACTGTCCTTTCACCATCTGACAAGCAGCCAAGTCAGCGTTAGCCTTACTTCATTCCTTCAAAACTCCCCTGTGGTTTGGTCCTGTGTGATGGTGCTCATGAGCGGTCCATTGAAAGAAACAAAATGGCAGCAGTGGACGGCCGGGAGGATGCCCTGCTAATGTGTAAGGCTATACACCAAGTAGCATGCCCATGAAGTCGGAACCATTCTGTATTGTAATGGAAGCACCAGCTGCGTTATCCACAAATATGGAAGTGTACTGCCCAGCCTGCAGACGAAAACATACACCGGCATTAAAAGATTGCTCATTTCTTTATATTTTACGCTTGTGCACCTCTGAGCTCACCTGTAGCTCCAGCAGCCCGTGGACACTGACGGTGAATATCTTGCTGTTACTTTCTAACCCAACAATCATCTCCAGTGAACTGCAATCATAAAAAAAAAAAAAACATTTCTGAACAAACACTGTGTTTTCAAACATGTCAAAGTTGTACTCGTCAAGATCTTATTAAGTTCAACCAAGTGTAAAATGTCTCATATTAAATAGATAGTCAGACATTTAAGAAATATGCAGGTTTGCTTTCTTGCCAAGAGTTGGAGAAGAGGATCAAGGAGGATTTTTCCTTGACATGTTTTCTGCAAGGATATACAGAGAGACAATGTAATATTGTACCTACCTACCCACTGGCATCTGTGTTTTTGTGACAAGTAGCCACTGCACATTTGTAACCCAAAAACTTGAGAAGAAAAGAAAACATCGCATTCTTTTGGTCAGCAGCTGGGATGGTCCAACCTTCATGTGGAGGATCATTGCTGTGTGTCTGCAGCTACCATCAAGAGAACAAACAGTAGTTCTTTTTTTTTTTTTTACAGTGACGGAGTCTGCATTTTCCTGACCAGACAAAGCACATTAGGTTAGGTGTTCCCCAGGAGCATGTTTCTTGTTTTCTTCAACGTTCACATGGTTGTGCACCACAAATTTGTCCCTCAGGGTCAGACTGTCAAGGCAGAGTTCTGCTGTAACGTAGTCAGGTGTCTGAGGGAAACAACCTGAACTATGGCACGACGCATGTGGGTGCTCCAATGTGTTGTGCACATGTCACATTGCTCTGCTTTTTTAGCCACAATTGTACAATCGTCGCTCTCCACCCGCCCTGCTTGCTAGATTTGGCTCCTTGTAACTTCTTCCGCTTCATATTCAGTTGAAGAGTTGCCATTTTGTCATTGCTTGGGAGATTAAACGCTCATCACAAATAGTGCTTGACATATTTACATTACAGGACTTTAGGGAGAGGAGTTACAAGTGCACCAGAAGCCCTGGGAGCACTGTGTTGCTTTAAGGGGACTTAGTCTGAAGGGGATGGCATCCAGCTTTAAATTAAGTATGCTTTTTCACTGATAAAGGCACAGTGTGGTATGTTTTGATCACCCCTTGTCATTTTCTTGCATAAGTCATGGTGCGCAGACTTTCCAGTTAGTTTTGAGGATAACTGCCACTGTCTTGTTTATAAGCTAAATCCGGCTACTACTAACTAAAATACTTGAAGACAATTTAAAACAATCAGCCTTAAAAGTTGAATTTTGAGCTTTTAAGGTGCTTAGAAGTGAGTTTTGTTACTTCAGACAGAGCAAGGCTAGTCATTTCCCCCTATTTCCAGTCTGTATGCTAAGCTAAGATAGCCGGCAGCTGGCAGTGGCATTACATTCAGCGTACATATTCAGTGTGTGATACTGATCTCCTCATTTAAATCTTGGCAAGAAAATGAATGTTTCCCAAAAATCCCACTTTTCCTTCAGTGATTCAGTTCCCCTCAGCGTCTGCAGAGATGGTTGTAACATCGCTGCAGCCTTTAACCACACATTGAGAGCACTGGCTCCCGTTAAGTGGAAAATGCTACATTTTTATGGCGAATCAATCATGTTTGTCTTCGCTCCGACTGCCATCACAATGAGCCTCATTTCACATTCTCTGCATTTTCATGTGTGGGAGGGCGAGACTGGCTGGGGCTTTGGCTCGAAAAAAGCAAAAAGCCAAGCACTCTTTTGGGTTAAGTAACCCATCATAATAATATTATTTATACATTCCCCTCATTGTACCACACTAGAAGGGAGGCTGTGGAGCTCTGTACAGTCCGGGGGAGACTTTAGGGAGCAATTCATTTCAGCAATTTTCCCTGACTTTATGTAAATAGAAATTTTGAAATACTGGAATGAACAGATTCGTTTTGTATTTGTAATGTTTTGCCATGTAGGTCCACTGTATCAGATACGTCATTATCAGCCTCCCTCATTCCAAACAAGGGCATTTTACTGCAGAGCTGTTATATGTAACAGGCTGCCTGAAGTGTCAAAGGTGAGTCTATAAAGATTAGTTAGGCGACAGGGACGAGGGCTCTAAATGAGAGGACATTTCCTTTAAAGACGTGCTCTGCTTTTATACAGGAAATGCCAAACTGGTTCCATACAAAGTGTAACAGACAACACCTTTAACAGCTCATAAATTCTGGTGAAAGTTAAGGCTGCATTAAACACCAATAAAATATCACCGCTATAAGGGAAAAGTAAACAAGCTGTCAAAACAAGAATGTCAAGAATGCAAAGTGTGGTTGTTGCAGTCAGATTAATGACTTCTCAAGATCATTTTTATTAACTCTTATTGGTGATCGGTGGGGGTTTCAGCCAGCAGCACAACATAACAAATGCAAACCACATGGTTACCATGGTTTTGAGTGGGTTGTATATGATTTTGATTCAGGGGATGCGTTTGCAGGAGTTTCATCTCCACCATTATTAACAGTCTTATAGAATACCTACGTGTATCTGTGGCAGAGGGATTCGATGCAGATCAACACCCGAACGTTGTCCCTGGCCTTCAGCTGACTCTTGCTCCTTTTCACCTCGTTGTGATCTGTAATCACATAAAGCCCACAAATATAATGGCTCACCAAAACATATGTTTCCTTTTGAATGTCAACAATCAATGTCAGCAAGATTTTAGTTTAATCAAACCCCATTTTTAATACTATTCATGTTTTTCAGCAATAGGCATTTAGTGTAAATGTATTCTGCAGTGACCTTCTTATATAGAAAACAGGTAAAGTATTGCATTTGCCCGCAAAAAGATTCAAATTACCTTTTACCTGTGAGAAAACAATCAGTAGTGCAGCACAGCCAAGTACGGCAAATATTCTACTTTTTACTCCATTGCATTTATTTCAAAATTTTAGTTAATTCAATTTAATTCAATTCAGTTCTGTTTATATAGCGCAAACTCACAACATGTCATCTCACAGTGAATTTATTATTACTAGTATCATAATTAATAGTTACCTTTAAATATTTAGATTAATAATAAAGAAAATATCAACCTCACTATTTACAGTTAATATATATAATATGTATAATTGTAAGTATTTCCCACTACTGCTACTCATTCATATTAAAACTGTAAAACTGACCCACAGGCTGGCTTTTATTGTGAGACGTTTACTGGAAATGTAATGTATTTATTACCAGCATTTGAGCTGATGGCAATTATTCATCAAAAAACCCATCTACAACACAAAGACAGTGGCCAATTTCTGCATTTGACAGAGGTTCTGTTTATACATATAGCAAGAACTCATGGTACCGGAAGGACAAGCCACAGTGATCTGTTGCTCAAAGAGCTGCAGCTCCTCAATGCAAGGTAACCATCTCCTGTTTGTAGTATGATGAATTTTTATTAAACAAATGGAGTCTGTTTCGTTGCACTATAAACTTTTACTCCAATTGTTCATCTTATCGTATGTCTGATTAATCAGATTTCTGTGATCTGTAGCAGTAAAGCATATTTGCTGTTGTAACCATCATTACTGCAGATTACAATAGTCTTAAATTGATAGTGAACACAATTTAGCAGAAGCAAAGTGTTCACTGACTATCTTAGGCAATGCTTGTCACAAAACTCTTTATACTAATAAGACTGACAGCAGGCTAAGTTGACCAGTTTGCCTGATTCTGACCTTTTTATCCCATTAAATAGTCTGTATCAAATGTTATCACACTTATAGATATCCCCAGTGGTCACTATACTGCACATATTAGTAGGCTAGAAGGCATGTTATGGTATCCACTATCGTAATCATTGATAAACAGACAGTAACCAAGGTAATGTAGATAACATCGGGCAGCATTGTAAATAACTGCATAGAACATCTTTGGTGAAATAGTCACCATGGAAACCGACAAAACTGAGCTTTGTAACGTGGTCAACATAACAAAAGGTTGCGTTATAACACAAACCAAAATCTTTTCCTAAACCTAACCAAACAGTGAGTAAAAATGCAAGTAAACAGCGATTGAAAACGAAAGACAAAATGTTAAGTTCAACGATTGTAGAACATAATGGTCACAGATGGGATTGAAACTCCACTTTTCTGCCATTTGTTTGTTCATTGTAAGTCAGAACACAGCTATATGTTGGCACTACCACCATTAAAAGAGGATATAATTGTATACTCAGTTATCAAGCATACGCATAAACACCTTTAACTCCTATGTGGTTGGATCATTAGTAAGAAGGGCCTGTAAGGCTTCGGTATATGTATGAGAGTTACCAATGTGGACGTTAGCAGAGAACTGGTAGATCCCAGTGATGGGAGCTGTGAACCTCCCTGTTGACTGGTCCATTCCTGAGCCTCTGAGGAAGGCTCCTTTAGCTGGTGGCTGAAAGCAAAGGAAAACTGAATTAATGATGGCAACAAGGAATCTGTCCCTCCTTTGAAATGAATGAAATGAAAAAAATAAAAAACTTTATTTATCCCAGAAGGGAAATTCAATATAAATCTTTGAGACCTCAAAATAAAGGCTCAGCTGCAGAGTCTTACCTCAGGACACTGTAGCAGGACTAATCCTAAAGTCATAGTCAAACCACCAAATATAGACTCAAGAACTTTTGCCAATATCATTGTGCAGTTAAATCACTGCATGTAAACCTGATCAGTCCTGATGGACTTTGATCAGTTAGTTTGCCCTGGTGACCAACAGCAAGCCATCTTGGCAAATGGACAAAATGGAGAGTCAAAATGAAGGAAACTAGTGTGGCTTATTAGCAGCATTTTACCATTAACTTTTATTTAGCCTCATTTGAGCTGAAACTTCAGTAAAGAAAAAGAATAGTTGAACATAAGCAGTTATTGTCCCCTTAGTGGGGAGACATAACTAGCCTGATAGTTCACAAGCCTCGAGAGCTTTGTTTCCCCTTTATGCACAACCGACAAGGACAAATTTTATGAAACTTGCTGAGAAAGAGGAGCATGCGCAAAGGAAGAATGCATTAATTTTTGTTGCGGCTCTGCATCACTTTCTTTAAAATTGCGAGATAGGACATTGGACTTGGTGGAGGACTTCGGTTTCTCTGAGTGGCCTTCTCGCTGAACCATGTGTTTTATGCAGCTGTATAGATGAATTTTGTTATTCCACTTGATTGTGTTACCAAGCACAGGGCAAGTTCTATATACAGTCACAGGAATTGTTTGTACGAGCAAGAAAACTGGTATCCGTCAATGTAGAACATGCAGAACCTGTAATGAACAATGATAACGAAAATCCTGGTAGGCCTAAGGCACAGCTACAATAAGTGTTTCTAACCATGTGCACATTTTAATGAACAGGAACAGATTGCATCCTATGTGTAGAAATGAGCATAAACTGTGTTTATGCCAGACTGGTAATGGCTGGCTTTAATCCTCTACGTCCCCGTGTCCTTAAATTGTGTGCCTCTTTATTTCTGACTCCGCATAAACTTTAAAACATAACTTTCCAAAGCCATAGTAACACGTCTTCACGAACATAGTGTTGCTTAATCCTCCCTTCTCCAGCCTTGTCAGCCCATCCTAACAGGGCATAGTTCTTCCACTACAGCATGCTGTTTCAAACAGTGTCTATTTCTGTCCTCTCCACACTTTATTCCAAGTCAGAGACAGAGTGCCTTTTGTATGCCGCCCATGATGTGTAGAATTGAAAAAGTAGATATTTTTGACCAAAGAGGCAGACTGAGTCTCAGAGTGGCACTGCAGGCTTTGCCAGTGCCAGTTACCAGTGAGGGGATGATCCGCTCATAATTCTCCCACATGCAGCGACATAAGCAACGATTACCAAACACTCTCAAAGACTGCTAAGACAAAGATACAAAGCACGTAACCATGCAGAGGAGGATTAGCAGAAACTTTACTTTTTTAGCCTCAAATATGGAGCAAAACTGAACCAATTCATAAACATTTGCATAGTTTTAAACAAACTTACTGTCTGAAAGTTCTGGAGCTCCACCAGAGTCTTCTTGTCCACCACCACAGGTCCCTTGAGCTTGCAGTGGAAAGCCTCTTCTATTCGGCGATAGGAGGTCATCCCCTCCAGGGTGAGGAGGGCTGTAGGTAACTGGCTGGGGCTGGTTTGTCTGTCAAGCGCTGCTGCTCTCCTTTCTGTAGCCTCTGGCAAAAACACATCCAGATTATTACACTCCAGAATGACTTCAGGGAAATTTTCTAACTATTCTGTCATGATGATGCAGTAAAAACACAAAATAGACACATAATTGTGCATATTCAAATGTAGGTCTTCTTTTCGAAATTAACAAAAGATCAACTTTGTAGTTTAAAGAGGAGCTGAAATGTGCCAGTGCTGAAAAAAAATCAACATGCTGCTACCTTTAATCATCTCTTTGAACTCCTGGAGAAGAACCTCCTGGGTCACTTCAGCTCCAGGAGAGCCAGGAGGTCCCTGTGGACCAGGAGGACCAGGAGGACCAGGTGGGCCTGGCTAATAGAAGACAGATGTATAAAACATTGTCATGCATCAAACCTGATCTGAAAATCAATTACTGTGATCTACATATCATGAGTAAAAGTACAAGTTTTTGAAAAACTGCAGGTTACCAGGGGCCGTTTGCGTTTGCGACACTTTCCAGGGAAGTTTCCAACTGGTCTTTTAACAAAATCCATCCATGACCCCAGTGGATCCACCCTCTGGTGATCAGAAATCTGCAGTACAAAAGAATACCTCATAAAAATATGGGGCCAATATGAGTATTAAAGGGCTCAAATTATACTTTGTGGGTTACCCCTTCTCTGAAGTGTGTTGAAAAGGTCTGCTAAGTAAAAAAAAAAAAAAAAAAAAAAAAAAAAAAAAAAAGTTGATGCCAAAGGGATTTATTCTCTCCAACAGGAACATGTTTTTGGAACTTTTTCTTCCTTTACCTATTTATATCACCATGTAACACATTACAGCTGTTTAGTAGCTAGTTTATCCCTTAAACAAAGAATGAGCAGCTTTCGCGCAGTTTGAAAGTTATTTCCGCGCTAGACCCGTCTCTGATTGAGCTACATCCCTCTGCCTTGGCTCAGAGGTGTGGGAATATAGAACATAACCAATGTTGCCTATCATGTATCTGGTTAGGTGACCAATCAGAGCAGACTGTGCTTTTTAAGTAGGACGTCTTAACAAAAGATGAGCTAAAACACAGCGGCTGAAAAGAGGTGCTGCAACAATGTACAGTATGACCAAAAAGAATGTTTCTGATCTTTAAATTTTGTAAACATATGGTAGTAGATCCCCCAAACTAAAATTAGAAACCTATTAATGTGCATAATAGGGTCATTTAAAGCTGGAGTGCGAAACTGTTACATATAAACGAACATCTGTTCCGCTCAAGCCCTTGCCAAACAAGTTCACACAATACTTACTTAGCCTGCCAGCCACAGGTAAATCTCTCTGTATTTTGCAGTTTTAAATCTGATGTCAGTGTCGACATTCTGGCACTTGCACACCGGTAGTGATGTGTTTTATGTCAACTAGACCAGACGAGTTTGGCAGAAGTGAAGAAGGGAGCAACCGTTGCGATGCAGGTAGGAATACTTCAGGAAAAAAAAAAATATATAAAACTGTCTGTGAAAAGTTTCTGATGCTCCAAAAGAAGGATTACAGTCTGAAAAAAGCATTTCATAAGCAAGCAATATTTGTGTAATTACTCTTACTGGCAGAAGGGGGAGACAAAAGTTGTGCAGCTTTACCAAATACCTAAATTATGGTATAATCCAGAACAATGTGAAGTGATGTCAGGCAGCCTTATATCAACCAGAGAGCACAGCTGTTTTATAAACCTGTAAAGAAAGTTACTACATAATTATGTATTTCATGTGGTTATGCAGTTTTTCACAGTGGGATATGAAGCAAAGGGCCGTACTTGCTAAGTCGAATGTGCCATTATTTGTTCCTTTAAACCATCTTTGGAAAAGCCTGCCCTAAGATACAATTAAATGGAGCCAGACACCACCGAAGGTCAAACAGGGAAACTTCTTTCCTTCTGTCTCCCCTCCCTGGTCAACTGCAAGGCTTCTCAATGTGCCATCAGTCACCATTCTCCACTGAAAGATTCATTTTGTGCTTATTTTTTCATTCCAGATAATTCACTCAGGTGCCACGTCATTTCTTGTTTGCCCAACAGGCTCGGATGAATGTAAACAAACCTTGTCAAGTTATTTTTTACAGCACATGAAAATTTCCATGAGCACCCTGGTGAAAAATGAGTCTGCCCGTCTATGTGTGATTCTGTGGACCGCAGGCCTCAATTACTGTAGTTTATAACAACATGTCAAAGTGGCCAACACTTTCTCCCTCACTCGAAGACATACTAGTGTTTTCTTCTATTAATCCTGCTCGTTTGACTAACGCAATGATGGAAAATTTAATAAGCAAGATAACAGATGTATATACAGCATGTATACAAGGCTGAGGTATGTTTTAGATTGTGTCTGTTTTCTAGTCGTGTTGAGAAATAACTCATTTATGATAAATTACTGTATAGGAGTCTGGGATCTGCTCAGCAGATAAGAAAGCAAGAAGGGCTCTGGAAGCAGCATTTTTAAGCGTAGCGCTACAACTGGCTTGTTTTCATTTTGGTAAAATGTGAGTCTGAATGAATTCCAATTACAGCAAGCTCAAATCTTACCCTAACCCTTCCCCAAATGTCAAGAGCCTTCAGTTGAGATAGAAGAGGAGATAAAGACGAGGCATGGAGGTGAGCTGTCTGAAATGGAATTTGTTTAGGTTTGGCAGCAGGACACGGATCACTTATCTGCTAAACCAACATGCCCCTTTCTTCACTGTTAAAGACTTGCCTCTTGTTCCACCGCAACAAAGTAACTCCTTGTTTGTCTTTTCAATATGCTGGAATAAAACTCAGCTTTTTCTGTTTGGGATTTGCAGCACCCTCTCTCCCTCTCTGGCTTTCTCTTCTCTCTGACAGCAGACAAAATAAACAACTTAACAAGCGCTGCGCTGGCTGCATGTCGGATCACTCTGTGTTTTTGTTGTGATTTTGAGGCTTGGAAACAGATAAAAGCAAGCCTGATTTGGTCAAGAGTACTTTTACACCACTCAATACTGTTTCCAAAGGACTAGAGGCCTGCTGGATAAACTGCTTTTTCCTGTGCCATGTCAATTTTTGTTATTTGTTAGCGTACACTGCACAGACTGCAGATCTAACCAAGTGTAATAATCCCGTATTTAGTTTTTGTTTTTTTTTTCCAAATCTAGTTAGTGTTGTTTTTAGAAAAAAGAGGAATATCTTATCATTAGAGTAAATGGTAAATTGCCTTGTCTTGATAAGACCCTTTATCTTTTTTTAAACTATTCTTAACTAGCTAGAAGGGACATGTCTGTCTATGTCTTCTTGTGCATTAACTAGGTTTTAGTAGATTGCTTAAAATGAGTCATTTTGAGTCATTTGATCTGACAGCCTGAGACAGCTTATCAAGCAAAATTCACTTAGTGCACTGGCAGCCAAATTTGTTTGTTCTAAATGCATATATGCCGTTATCTAGAAGATTTAGGCTTAAATTTGAAAGGGCATTTTCGTAGTGCACCAGTTCTTTAAGCTTTAAAAAGAAAATAATGCTGAAATGTAGATGAAACGACCGGGTTAGGGTTAGGGTTAGGGTTAGATCGATACCACGATCATATCTGTCAACCAAACATGCTAAGGCCAGTAGCAGGTTAGCTTAGCTTAGCTGGGACTGGAAATGGGGGGAAACTGCTAGCCTGGCTCTGGAAAAGTAACAAAATCTGCCAACCAGCCCCCATAAAACTCACTGATCAATACATTAAACAAGGGTTTCAATTCTTATTGGAAATATAATTACAGATTTGTGACTTGTACATCAACATCTGAGTTGTGTTTAGGATGGGTAAACTCAGATTTCTCTGAACACAATGGTATATCTGACTCAATGGCTCCTAATTACATGGAAAATCAAACAGACATAGACACTTCATGTTAGCCAAAGTCAGCTCTTCAGTGTAATTTTACCTCCTCGGGAAACAGGCTACTTTTTCAAATTTCCACTTGAAAAAATACCACCAAATTTGGTCAGAAACAGCCTCACAGCTGTGACGGCAAAACCTTGGATCCTACGAGACACTTGAGAGAATTTTTGAAAGTCTCTCCGTGTTCCCATTAGGGATATTTGAAAAACTGATGATGCCAACCAGCTGCTCTCTGTAACTTCTCCTTTAAACATAAAATTACTTTCTATCTTCTTATCTAGATATTCAGAATATTAAACTACTGCTTTAACATATTAGCGCTATAAGCTTAAACGAATGTTAACATGTTGATGTGTGAAGCTTATGGTGGTACTTCTTTGCCTTTGACTGTAATATAATAAAACTGTGGCAATCCGGGATGATAGCTAAGTTCGATCTAAAAGACACTCATGATGAGGTAATTGTGAGAGCTGGTGGCGGCTAACATTTGTTCTTGTGTTTAGGTCGATGTCATAGATCATTTTCTTATCTTTTCAAGTTGGCCCACACATGTGAATTATAATTACACATCTTATCCATTCCCCACGTAAAAATAAAAAAGTCAGCATTTCATTGCCAGGAAATCAGCCATACACTGAGCTTGTTATCCTCTTTAACACACGCCATTGTAATTAAACCATTAAACCCTTGCCCTCAAGGATTTTCTGTGCTCAGGGAAGAAAGGCTATGACCAAGGTAATTATTACCTTCATTTCTGAGCAAAACATAACAGCAAATCATTGTATAAATAATTTAATCATCAGCTTAAGGAATGCTCAGCTCTTAGCAATAAATACACTTTGTTTTTTTTCTTATCTAGCCATACTGTCAGTGAGACACATGCACTAGCGACGGCTGGCATGGCTCACACCACTTGCCAAAAACTGTCTGATTCATTGTATGCAGGTGGGTGTCTGTCTCGGCCTAGAACTTCAAAGACTCCACGCATGCAGACATGAAAACCATATTGCTTGATGACACAGAAAAACCTGTCAGAGGCATTCAATCTCTCACTTGCTGCTATTGACTGTGTCGTAAAGTAAACTATGGATTCCCTCGCATAGCTCCGTATCAGCACGTACAAGTCGTGAACAAAGTGGGGAGGGAGTGGATCCAGGTATCAGTCTGAGGGCTGATGAAGAACACCGGGGCTCTGGCTTTGATCATCGCTGATGTGTGAGTGCCTCAAAGTGGCCTCGTCTGTCAGCAGGTGTGAGTGCACGCCTTTCCAGCACGGACCGCGAGAATGTGTAAGGTATTCTGTCTAAAGGTGAGAAACGTTACATCTTCTAGACACTGTTTATCCTCGTTGATGGGGCTCTAAATCACTCCACATTATTGAGGCTCAGGTCTTGAGAATGAGATGCATTGTGTCCGCAGGTATAAGGCGTTTCTGGATCTTTACTAAAGTAAAAGTGCCTTTACGCATGCTAATCTACTCCATTATAATTGAAAGTTTTACAGAAAGGAATGGTTCAGTATTTCAGTAAATATGCTTATTGGTGTTCTTGCAGAGAGGAGGTTCATATCACTCTCAATGGCTGTTGTAACTAGTTAGCTTAGCTTGACATAAGACAGGAAGCAGTCGTCCAACTGTCCAGCAGTATCAAAACAACCTACCAGCACCTGAAAAACTTAAAATAATTATCTATCCATCCATTATCATTTCTATAAATCCACACAGAAAATATATATTGCAGATTTATGGTGGCCTATTTGTCAGAATACCTCTTGGCTGGTTACTTCTAGAAGTCTGTGTTGTTAGCAATCAATCTCATGGTGACAACAAGACTTGGGCAGGGCCAGGCTAGCTGTTTCCACCCGTTTCCAGTCTTTATGCTAAGCTAAGATAACCACTTGTAGTCTTATGTTTGAGAAGAGGAAACTCCTGGCAACGGCTAAAGCTAACAAAATCCACCAACGAACATCTCAGACTCTCAGCAATTAACTTACGTATCATTTGTTTAGTCCATACAACAAATACAACGTACTTAAACTCACATAAAAACATCAAACTGAAGATTTATGCTAAGCTAAGATAACCGGAAGTAGTTTTATATTTAAGTAAAAGACAGAAGGAAACTCTAAGCAAAAAAAAAAAAAAAAAGTGGAAACTTTTCTTAAAATGTCAAGCTTTTCCATAAGCAAAAATGCATAAATATTACCAGCAAACTATATTAAAAGTATAAAAGTGCCAATGCTACCAATACAGCAATGTTAAAATACTGCACAACAAGCAAAAGTCTTGCGTCCAACATTTTACTTAAAGGAAAAGTTCAACACTTTATTAAAGAGCTCATTTGTTTGATATCACTATCTTCTGTGCTTGCTAAATATGAAGCTATAGCCAGGAACTAGCTAGCTTAGCTTAGCATAAGGACTGAACACAGGGAGAAACTGTTAACCTGGGCTGTCCAAAGGTAACTAAATCCACCTACTAGCACCTTTAACGCTTACTAATTAACACATTACATCTCACTTGTTTAATCTTTACACAAATGTCATATTTTTACTGACGTGAAAAAAGTTTGACAGCGGCTTATGTATGACTTTGGACAGAAACAGGCTCACTGTTTACCCGTTTCCAGTCTTCATGCTAAGCAAAGGTAATGGGCTAATCTTGTATTTAACTGACAGACAGACAGACAGACAGACAGACAGAGGAAATTCTTGGCACGAAAGTCAATAAGAATACTTCCCAAAATGTCTAAATATAATTTTATGCAAAATACAGAGATACTATCAGAAAAATCATGTCGGTGCATGAGCAGCATTTTACTGCTGCAGTTGGTCAAGGTGTTTTTCTTTTCTTTTTTTTTTTATGTGTTTACTGTTAGCTGGTTTTGTGGAGTCGTCAGACCCTGTCAAAGGGTTACAAAAAAATATGAGCAGTCAGGAAATGATTTATGGGGTCGGAAAGAAGAAACATGGGCTCAGGTTTTCTGCGCAAATTTGTATTCATATTTTGGACATGGGCCTCACACAGTATATGAGCTCATCGAAGAAGCTTAGAGGCAAAATGTCTCTGAGTTGGACATGCCAAAAATGTTGGGAACAGTTGTAGTTTTGCAGCTTGTATGTGTTTTATGTAAAATCTTAATCTAAAAAGTAACTATGGCTGACAAGTGAATGAACATTTGCCTTTGAACTGCAGCTAAGGTTATATAGAAAGTTACATAAAGTGGAAAAACTGTATTCGGAGGGCACTAAAAGTTACACTTATTATTATTTGAGTGGACGTACTTTGTTACACTGATTGTGCCAGGTACTCACAGCTTACAATAAAAGTGTACAGAGATAATTTTAGCACAGGGGATTTACAGTTTTTGGATCAATTAGTGAATGAGTTATAATCATTGCTGAACATTCACAGAAAGTCTTATTTTATTACCCAGAAAAGAATGACCTGGATGTGCATAAATAACTCTTCTGCGTGTGCTGCTTTAACTGTGTTTGTCATGTAGTTTGGGGAAAATTAGCTTGAATTTATTTGAAGCAATAAAATGGGAAATATTTCCCTGGGGCAACGTGCCACCAAAAACACAAACACAACTGTTAAAACATGTCTCTGGGGCTGCAACCAGATACTGAAACTCTACTCCTCTGCAGGCAGCTCCTGAATTCTTCCATGTGTACAGTGGAACTTATCTTATTTTCACTCGCGTGTTATCTGTTTTTTCTACCTGTACGTACACACTGGACGACATGAAACTTTTTGCTGCTGATAAAAATGTTGCACACACAGGTTTAAGGTTGGACAGGATGATGGAGAGCCTGCTATAATCTCTTGTTTTTACATCGCTGTACTGCTCCCTGTGCAGTCATCCATGCATGGGTGAAAGGGCCTAACGCTGAGCCAATGCCGCCCCGGGAGGCAGGGATCCCCGGGCTGTGTGGGACGAGGGGATCCTGCTAACCTGCGTGCATCCCAGTCGTCATGCATCCACCCCCGTGTTCCCCACCGCTGCACTTCACAGCGAAAGATTGCCTTGAGGATTTATCGCCAAAGAGCTAAATACAGTTAGGCATGCAATGTTGACTCTGCCTTCTTTTCACTGTGTTATTACTCAATTTTCAAGCACCGTGTGCAAAACATAATTACTCTGTCGCACTGAGAGGATGCTGTTATTAGCTCAACAAATGTTGCAGTAACACATTTGGAAGTGTAAATGAAATATAGTTGTTATATAATGATATAGCTGAATGTGTTTCTCATAATGTGGTCTGATTTTAAGTTGCTGTTTCCAACAACTTTTCTGTTGTCCCAACAAAGGTGCATTTCTTTTGTGTGAGAGAAAGTGAGTAAATTTGTGTTTATGCTTAAGAAATAGCCAGAGACAATCTTGGTTTCCTCTTGATATTAAAAGGCAATATAAGCTGAGAGAAACTTTGATCGCTGTGTCACATCTGTTTTGTGTACAAATTATAGCTTTGAAATTGGAGTGAGTGCTCATTTTCCCTGTGGTAGGTAAAATGAGCTGTTGAAAAGCACCAGTGTTTCAGTTCCATCTCAGGTATGGGTTTGCCACATGGATTGACTGTGGACAGAACATTAGAGTAGGAAGTCATTAGATCCTCCTCCTTTTATATGATTCATTTGTGGTTCTGGACGATGTTACATAAGTACATACTTATTTATTTTCTTACTTTTATGCAACTAATTTGGCAAATTATGTCTCAAGCACTTGGAGGAATAACATAAATAGTGACACAAACAAAGAGTACAGGTATAAAATAAAAATATAAAACTGAAACTCCCAAATACTCTGATTATAAAGACAATACCTGAGAATGTTGTGTTTGTTTTCTGGCCAAGAGTTGGTCGAGCCTTTTGAACTGACTGTGTAGTAAAATTTTATGGTGGCAACAGACAATTAGCTTAGCATAGCAAAAGCCCGGAAACAGGGGGAAAGAAATGGCCTGGTTCTGTCTGACAGAACCATAATGTCAACAATATTTTTGTTTTCTTTCTTTCTTTCTTTTCTTTTTTTTTTACAGAATAAACAGGCATGATATAAAGTGTTAAATATCGAGCTTATAGATGCAAGGAGGCTGATTGTATAGTCTCCGGCTCTATGTTTTTATCTGTTTCCAGTCTTCATGCCAAGCTAAGCTAAGCCAACCACCTATTAGCTGACCATCATGTGAATGAGCTTAGTTCCCAGGATGTTAGAGGACCAGTATTGAGGATTTAATGGCATCTATTATGTTGCAGTGTGTGGGACAACCTATGGAGGCTGTCACTTCACTGTGAAAACCGTACATAAAGATGGATGAACCCACCACGGTCCCACCCATAGGTTTCCCGAAGAACGGTTTTAAAGCTCAGTGTGGTGACTTCAGGTGTTGATAGTGCCTGAGTCCTCCTAATTCCCGGATAATCCAAGAATTAGCAAAGAGGTGGAGCATTAGCGAAACTGAGGTGAGCCAAAGACTATGTTCTATGACAACACCTGCCCATCATTCAAAGCACCCACGCCCTTAATTGTGCATAATTTTAAGTCTTAATATAATTTAAACAGGTGTGTTACATAAAAACGTAACCCTTTTACAGTTGTAATGAACGAGTAAATTAGCTATAAGGACTAAAAATGTTCTGTACCAAGTTGTAAAGATGTTAATTTTTGCTGTAAAGTTGGACATTTTAACATGGAAGTCTACGGGGATTGACTTATTTTTAAAGCCAGCCTCAAGTGGCCATTTCAGGAACTGCAGTTTTTGGCATTTAGGTGTTGACTCCATTTTTTATGCACTTTTTATGAAAGGTTCGTTCTAAACTAGCAAAACACAAGGATTTACAGGAATTAAAGCTGACCATACACTAATAAAGCCAAAATAATGAATACCATATTCCATCGTAATAAATAGAGCCCCCTAAATTTCACATGCTGGTCCTTTAAAAATGTTATTTAATCTTGCTGTACATTAAATGAAACATTAATATTGAACAATTTCGGTTCTCGCATTGCTGTACTTTATTTGCATCTGTGAGATAAATCTGAAACATTATTCTATGCTGTCAACAAAATAAAACCTTATGTAAACAAATGAGCACTACAGTTGTTATTACTTGAAGCCACAGTTGACAAGTTTCCTGTAAAGTGCAGCAGAAATTCAGGAACATGACCAGCACATGATAAGAATCAGGCAAGATTAAGGGATTTCAATAAATCTGGCATCAATCTGAAGCTGTTATAAATGAAACAAAATCCAAATAAAACAGCAGCTCTGTGTCTGTGAGATAAAACCACAATGCAACGCTGTGGTTTATTTTACTTGTACATTTCAGATTAAATGACCGTTGATTATTTGTTTCTTGTTCACTCTCTTTCAGTCAACTTAATTAGGTTATTTTGCAATGTTATATAAGCATAACCTTTGTCTGGCATGTGGAAAGCAGACTTCACTGCATGCCCCACAGACTAGAGGTAGTTCACACCATTGATAGTGTATGAGAGGTGTGTGCTCTCACAGTGGCCCTGTTTCCTTTGGGACTCGGCCTTGTCTCTTATGTGTAGGTTGATCCAAAAGGTCTCACAAGTCGCTGCATTAATCATCACTAGGGATGAGAGAGAGGAAACAAAAACCCTTGCCTCAGGCTAAACCTAGCCATTACTCAACACACCAGGCGTGATGTTTGACTTGACTCCCTCCATTATAGCCATCACAGAACCCACACCGCTCTCAACTGTGACAGATTCCTCTCATCTTTAGAGTGGGGAGCAATAAGGCTCACACCTTTGACATACTGCTCTAAAACTGCACAATGTGACGGTTCACAGAGATCGCCGTTGTTTAAAATGTTCATCATCTCATTAAAAAAATTCCCCTCGCAGCACAACTCCACACCTCACTGTTGTGATCACTTTCAAATGGAAAATCTCCAGAGGAATGCAGAGTTCGACTGCACGCTGCCAGCAGCCCACACACGGGATTGGTCAGATAGAAAGCAAATGCCATCATAAGAACTGTTTCCACTGGGCACAAGGGAAAAAAATGTAAATTTGGAGTGTAAATGTTTGGCTTGTTTGAGAATACAAATTGCTTGCCAAGACAGCTCCAATGGACGTGTTGTTTTCTCTGAGACCTAACAGATGTGTAATAGGATAAACTTACAAACTACCCAAGAAAAGCAAGTTTACCACTTTTCTTAGTGTGTGGCATGAGTTTTTCTTTCTTTTTTTTATTCCCTTGAACAGAAACCCAGATTGAGTGGCACCAACAAATGCAACCTTCAATACAACCACTTCCACAGATGTCAAGCTTAAATCTCAGGTTCCATCAGAGGTGACAATGTTTGGCAAAGACACTCTCTGGCATAACACTGCGTCTTAAGAGTGATTATGTCATTACCGTCTGATTGTGGGAGATGAGATGAAAAGAATGTCAGAGAGGGAGGCACAGGGGGATAATCCTCACCGAGGTGTTCCCTTTCAGGACCCTTTCTATGGGGCTTTGTGAGGGGCTTACACGGCATGCTGCCCCAGTTTTCAGGGCCACACCGCCCCTATCGGATGTCCCAGACACAGCGGAGTCAGACTAGGCCTGTGAATGACAGAATCAATGGGCTGGGAACAACATCACCACAGGTCTTTAAATATCTGCCCACCTAACTTTCCCAGGAATTACATCACGGCCTATAAGGCACTGTGAAGACACCCTGCTCCCAGAGCAGCGATCCCAGTGGGGTACAACTTCGGCAAGCTTCAGAGTTGACACAAGGTCATCCTTCATAGCTGCTGCTTTTACAGAGCGAACCAAGTCAAATAAACATCGCCAGGCCACAACCACCTACAAAGTGTTCTTAAAGATACAAAGGAGACCTCACTGCGAGGCTTCAAGGCAGGGGGAAAGGCGGTGGAGGTTACCACCAGACTGCCTGGTAGGAGCAGAAGTGAAGGCTGGTATATAGGGCAGTAAGAGTTACATGAGAATGCCAACATAATGGGTGGGCTGAAAGCAAAACAAACACCCTGTTGGAAACCCCTCTCAAATATGCAACACCAGCAATAAACCAATAAATAACAGAGTCAAGGGCCAACTGTTGCTCCTGAAAATGGAAGTGTACCACAGCAATGCTGTTTTGTAAGAGGAGTATGTTTCCAGTGAAAACAGCGTTTTTCCATAACTCTCTCTAGAAAATAGAAACTCTAAAGGTTCTTTCATTTTAAATTATTTAGTTCATTACTACATTTCTTGCTACACTGATGAGCTATTTATAAACATCGTATCTGGCTTTCTCATGAAGCTGGAAAATTGGTGGCAGACACCCGCAGCTTGCACTAATTGATGCATTGATCAGCCTTCAGATGTCCACATTCCTTGCATTCCTCCAGAAGTCATCCATTTTGTGTTTAACACATTTTGGTCCATCAAACTGTCTGAGGTTTGACCTGGTAGGGCACACCTGTCCTGTCCAGACTTTTACCTTTGCAGCATGTTATTTCATTTGCATACAGAATGCACTAACAAGAAAATCTGACATATATCTGTAGTTAACCTCAAACTTTCATCTAAAGCTTATACACGTATGTAAAATGTATTGTAACTATAAACTTATACTTTATAAAAAGATCGTTTAACTTACTACCTTGATGCTTCCTCCGACCTCTTCACTGTTGGACAGAGTTGCATTGTACGTCTCAGTGTGTTGTGGAGTGGCCTCCTTTGGCCTCTTTCTCTCCTTCTTGGCATCCACCCCATCCAGGAGGACACACTGAGTCCAAAACACTGCAGCCACCACGGCCAGAGGCCCAGCCCCACACCACATCTTCACACTCTTTCGATCAGCACCAGAATCCCTGCAGAAGCAGCCCAAATCTTCTGGGGGAGGACCAGTTGTGTGGTTAGACAGAAGCTGAGGATGCCCGCAAAGCTCACAAACTCGGGGAGAGAGGGAGACTGGAGGAATGCAGCTTCAGGGACTCCCTGTCCAAGAGACTGTCAGACTGACTGCTGCCGCCGTTGCTCCTCAGTTGATGAGCTCTCAGCCAGCACAACGTTGCAGGGGCACTGTTAAGTCTAGCCAGAAAGCCAGGAGGCTTACTCAACTATGAAATGTGTCAAGCAGAATGGTCCAAGGGAATGACAGATCGGCGCAGATCTGACAGCAAATAAACCCATTAGTGAGATTTTTCACGCTTTCTGCTCTGTTGGGGGGTGAGGTGTTGGAGGGGGTGGGGGTGTGGTGGTGGTGGTGGTGGGGGTACAGGGGGCAAAAGAAGAGGCAGAGAGGAGGGGCGTCCGAAGCTGAGGGTGGGCTGTGGGGGCTGGAGATGGATGGCAATCTTCTCTTTTTCCCTCGTTCTCTCCCGCTGTCTCTCACACTGAGCAGTGGATCCAGGCTCCAGCAAACTGGTGCGGTAGCTGGAAAAGCTGCAAGATCCACACAAGTTGGACTTTCATCTACAGATGCAGGTCAGATCAGCGTGTCTGCCGGCACACCGCGTGTCCACAGGGATGCAGAAAGAACAAAGCTCGGGAGGAGATGGATGAGGTCCAGTAATGATCTATGCCCAGCCTTCTTCTTTCCTCCTTGAAGTACAAACAGGCTCCTATCACACAACATAAAACTCTACAGGTATCAGCTCTTCTGCCTCTCAGGTGCTGCCTACTGACTGTCCCAACAAGTCCATGTGCATAGATTTAGTGCCTGGTAGGTTCCTCTTTACTGCACAACACTCCCTGCCCCTCTGGTCTCAGTTGCTCCTTTGCTCTCTGACTGAGCTTGCAGGAGGGCTCACAGTGGAGTTTTATCATCACCCATTCGCCCTCCCCCTGCCCCTCTCCCTCTCTCTCCCCCTTGCGTCTCTCTATTGGCAACATCACTCGCCTATTCAGCTCTGTTTTATCTCATAGATGAAATGTTCAAGCTGAAGAGGTTCTTTGGCAGACAAGTTGTGTGTGTGTGTGTGTGTGTGTGATGTGTACGTGAAGTTGTGTATCTGTCATTTGGCTCATTACTGGTCTACTCTACCAAAGCCCTGTGTTTACATCCAAGTTAGAAATAGAAACAATTTCTGCACTTTTTTTGTGATCTTAAGGCATTGTCTTGTGTAATGTGTTGTTTGAAAACCTGCCGAAGAATCCCGACTTGGACACTGTTTGCTTTATTCGATGTTCATGTCTCCTTCTCCTGAGTGCTCCAGGAAGAAAAAGAGAGTAAAATTTATATTTCAACTAGTGTAAATTGCAGGTTTCAGTAAATAACCTATGACTGATGAGATGAAATTGTTGGTCTGGGTATGCCTACAATAAGCTCATTTGTCTGCCCTTTCATACTCTTATTAGGATAAATAACATGTTAGCTCATGAGAGCTTACCCAGACATATGTATTTATTTCTTTACGCTTTCAGACTGGACTGCTACTTGGTGCCATTATTACATTTTAACACAGTGACATCCAGAGGCAGCAGCCTGAAGTACAAACAGCTCCCCGGTACCTTCTCAGCATGGCTCCATACTGGTGACTTCCTGGTTCCTGTATCCTGCACGTCTGCCTGCAGCTGCAGCCAGAAAACGTCAAGCTCGCCTCTGAACACAAAGCAACAGCTTCAACATACAGAGCGATAATAAGAATCATGCTGAATTTAACAACACACATTGACTTTTTTTTGTTTGTTTGTTTTGGGCAGCTTTGGCCCAGTTTTAAGCTACTATTTCAAGTGTGGTATTTCATTCCATTTTAATTATTTTGTCATTACTTTTTTAATAATATCCACAACTTTTAAAATCCATTTTAGAATGTCTTCATTAATTGTGCACTGTTATATAAAAATATTATCTGACAACATCCTATTACTTTTAGCTATTTAAAGAATTAATACATTACTTTAAGATATTTATCTATTACCTATAGCTATTTGAACTATTTTAGATAAATTTAGCAATCAATATCCTTAACTTTTAACATTTTTACATACATTTTTGTGTTGTTCTTTTTTTTAAATGTATAAACCTTTCTTTTGAACTGACCCATTATCTTTAGCTAATTGAACAGTTCTTTATTCATTTAAACTATTAAAGGCCATTACTTTTGGCCACTTTAACAATTTATTCACTACCTTTATCTATTTTTCTGTTAGCTTCTTTTTATTGTAGTCATTTGTCCATTACTTTAAACTAACTATTTGAACTCTTATGTATTATTAATTCATATGTCTCAAATAATATTTTATACTTTTAGCTATTCAAACAATTTATCAATTTCCTTGATGTGATTTTCTGTTAGCATCTGTTTATTTTAGTAATTAGTCTATTAATTTTCACTGAATATTTATACTGCTATGTATTGCTAACTTATTTCAGAATTAGACATGCTTAATTCATCCCGAGGGGGAATTCTTTTTCATTACATGTTTCCCGCCCAAGAATAAAGATATAAACATAATAAGAGTTAAGGTGCAGATTTATAAACAATATCCATTACTTTTAGCTATTCAAACAATGTATGCACCACTGGCACAACACCTGCATATGCACATTAGTGAAGGTCGGGGTTTTAAACTGAAAGTGCTGACCAGAAGTTGTACTTGTGACTTCGGTTAGCTAACACATTTTCCAGCGCAGTGGTAGCGGCGAGCTAACGGCAGTTCAACTGACAGTTTGAGTGAATTAACAGGCTGGAACATCCGAACCGACTCTGCCTAAAAACTTGTGTCCCTCCAGGGCTGTTCCGGACTGAGCTGTTCCACATTTTTGGACTGGGGGAGTGTTGTGGAGGAGCCACGTGTACAGGAACTGGACTCTGACAGCTTGCCTTGACTGACTGGAACCACCTAAGGTTCGTTTGAATAGGAAGTCCGAGCTAATACTACCGTCAGCTAGCTGGTGACTCCGCTGTCTGCCCCTAGCCACCTCTCATTTACCCGAGTGTTTGGCACCTGTGCCGTTTCAAGCCGCGTCTGAGAGGTTGGTTGATCTCTACGAGCCCTGTCCTACTTTATTACCGATATTTAGACTAGTTAGTGGTCAACAGGGGCTAACGTTAGCCGTGATGTTGTTATTAGCCTGCCCGTGTTAGCCACTTAGCAACATGAAACAGCGTTACTGTATAAAATAACTGGGAACTACGTGACTGGGCTAAATTAGCATGCTAACCCGTGTTTGTGTCAGGAAACCGATGGTCCTCTTCGTTTACATAGTCTCATGTTGCCAAATAAATAATTAATTGTTAAATAATGAATAGCTTAATAATGTAAATAATGAATGACAGTGTCCGTCCAGGTTGTCAGATAAGTCAGCGTTGTATGTGGTGTTCAGAAAACACACCACATCTCACGACAACATCATAGAAGAGTACACTATTATACCTACTAAACACTCTGTTCGTGATGTTAAATAAGCAGGGAAATAACTTTAAAAAGGCCTTTGTGGCGTTTGCTAGCTTGTGTGGATTTGCTAGTTTGTTCTGCTAATTCGTGTAACTAAAGTCAAATTCATTTAGAAAGCAAACATGAGTTGAACCAATGTGCTGTACAACCAATAACAGCAGACTGAAAGGCACATGTGAATAAAAACACAATAACATAATAACTAAAGATACATCATAGTAAGGGATTAAGACACTGTGGCTGATTTGATTTCACAACAGTTTCCTCTATTTGACTCATCCACGTCAGTATATTCAGGAATAGGGTCAAGGCATGAATGGGATTTCCAGTTTTCCAGTGGGCGTGTTCACTTTGTAGATACTAGATAAAGTGGCGTTGGTGTCTAGGCAGCGTCATACCTGATGACTTGCAGCAACAGCATATTGCCTTTTCCAAACCTAACTTTACAATAAGACTTGGTTTTTAATCCTTTGCTTTTACAGTTACTCTTCCGAAGGCAATCATGGCTGTTTGGAGAAAGTTGTGGTGCAAAAACCTCCTGGCTGTGTGTCTGCTCTTCTATGTCCTCCTGCACACCATGGACGTACACGCACGTCCGGCCAACATGTCAGCCTCTAAAGACAAGTCTCCAGCCGGCAAGGACGAGAACGAGATTCTTCCCCCAGACCACTTGAATGGGGTGAAGATGGAGAGGGATGGACACCTCAACAAGGATTTCCATCAGGAAGTTTTTCTGGGGAAAGAGATGGAAGAGTTTGAAGAGGACTCTGAGCCAAGGAGGAATAGGAAGAAGCTTATTGAAATTTTCACCAAGTAAGATATACTTTTAATTCTCAGAACTGCAGGGAGAAGTTGCTAATCGGGTTTGTCACTATTCGCCAGCATGAGTTGAAAGACTGTTGCAGGACTTGAAATGTCAAATATTTGAACACTAGACTAGCTGTGAAAGAGGTGGAGGCCATAAAAACGTAAAATAATAACTGTACTTGTTGCTGTTATGACAGGCTGGAGATGTGTTTAAGATGTGCTTTGGGTGTGTCACAACATCATCATATTGCAAAACAAACTCAGGCTGAGAAAATGAATTGTAATGTGCAGGTGGTTGTGAAATTCCAGTGTAATTCACTGTAAGTCATGTTCCTCTCTGTAGAAGTCACTTTCCAGGCATCAGAAGGCTCTCAAACACATGATGCAATATGTAAATGTTGCTGTATTAATAGAAAAATAATTACTGAAGTTCAAAAAAACAAGCAAGCTATGAGCATTTTTCTTTGCATTGTTCTGCCATAATTTAAGTCGTTTTTTTTATTAAGATAGCAAATGTTCTTTTTCGCTAAACAAGTGCTTGGCAAATACTCACTCTTCAAAACTGTCCATTCAAATGCATAACAAGATGTGCAAACTGCACCAAAATAAAACAATAAAAACTGAGGTATAAACAAAATTAAATCAGACAAGCACGAACTGAACCTACAATAGTAAATGATGTAATTAAAAACCTAATTGAGCCATTGTGGTGTTGTACTTTACAAGTCAGTTTATTTTTGTAAATGCTCTCCTCACAGAGTTGACTTCAACAAGGACAGGAGTGTGAGCGCAAAGGAGATGCAGCGCTGGATTATGGAGAAGACGGAAGAGCACTTTCAGGAGGCCATGAAGGAGAACAAGAACAGTTTCCGTGCTGTCGACCCAGACGGTGATGGTGAGAGAGTCACATCTGCTGTCTGTTGTCGCACTGCGTTCCAGCCTAATCATGTTGTATTCCAAGTCTGAATTCATGTGTTGTCTGCAGGTCATGTGACATGGGATGAATACAGGGTCAAATTTCTGGCCAGCAAAGGTTTCGATGAAAAAGAAGTTGCTGAGAAAATAAAGAATAATGAAGATTTGAAACTGGATGAGGAAAGTAAGTGCAGAAGGATTACGTTGTAATATTTTATCAACGGTGTTTATAACTGGTAAATCGGAGGACACGTGCTCCAGATTTCCAGGTTAAATCTGTCTGAGTTGTTAATATTTTTGCTATCTTCATGATTGCAGCTCAGGAGGTCTTGGAGAGCCTGAAGGATCGCTGGTTTCAGGCGGACAACCCTCCAGCTGACCAGCTGCTGAATGAGGAGGAGTTCCTGTCTTTCCTCCATCCTGAACACAGCAGGGGCATGCTCAAGTACATGGTCAAGGAGATTGTACGAGACTTAGGTACACTTTACTTACCCAGCAACTATAGATTGAACTTCAGTATCTTAAACTTAGCTGAAAACAGCTGCCTGCTGCATTTTGAGGATGAGAGCGAAGTAAAACATTGAAGCTTATGGAAACCAAAACATGAAGCTGAAAAATACTGAAACACCTTATATAACTGAGGAGAACTGCAGATTAATTATTTCTGTCTTTGAATTTTAAAAGTGACAGGAAAAGTGAAAGAACAGATTCTAAGGATGATAGTTATCTGTGACTTCTTCACTGTGGCAGTGTAAAGTATTAAAGACAGCACCAAAGGTGTTGCATATTTAATCGTAGCCTCTCTGTTTACATGCAGAGAACTGTGTTCCAAACCTAGTTTTTGTGTCAGGACATGGAAACATTACACCTCAGTTTTGGTTCACACTCCTATTATACTCTGATGAAGCTGCCTCAGCTGGTATTGATCAAGTTACTGGGTCATTTAAAGGTCTTCCTTCAGTGTTGTTTGAATAAGAGTTCACTTATAACAAGGCCCATTCTTAAAGGGAATTTTACCACTACAGAGTATAAATGATAGGTTTATGCGCTTTTCTTGCAGATCAGGATGGTGATAAGAAACTGACACTGTCAGAGTTCATCTCTTTACCTGTGGGCACCGTGGAGAACCAGCAGGCTCAGGACATCGACGATGACTGGGTCCGAGAGAGGAAGAAGGAGTTTGAGGAGGTCATTGATTCGGACCATGATGGCATCGTAACGATGGATGAACTGGAGGTGAGTAACAAAAAAAGCAACAGCCTTGTTTGTTTGGTGCATTTGATTTCTTGATCGTTTATATTGGAAAAGCATATTTGAAGTACTGCGTATCCAGTCTGCTACAATATTTCACCCATAAATCACAGTTGCTCTTTAAAATTGTTTATAAATTACGAAGTATAAAATCCATACAATACAAATGATGCAGAAGTGACACAAGTGGTCAAGAAGCCAAAGGATTGTACTACAGACGTCTCCGCAGTGTAAGGGAAAACAACAAACAAACAAAAAAAGAAGAAGAAATACAATATGACTTTCTATTTTTTTGGATACTATAACTGCTTTGTTTTTTGTTTTTGTTTGTTTTTATCTTAAAAGGGACACAAAGAAATCTATTGTAGCTGTTCAGTGAGTAGTAACAACAACAAATTGTTCGAGTTGAAAAAGAAAACAAGTGGATCACCAACAATTAAATAAACTCATAATGTAACAAAGGAGGAATGTAAAAAGTAACTAGAATAGGTGTAGTATTATTCATAATTAATTACCTAAGGGGTGTATAATTAAGTTGAATTTAAGAAATAAATGTGAAGATGTTTTTACTCACTTTGCACTGTAGATTTAATTTTAAATAAATAGAATTGGCCTTTTGCCACATCAGTCCACACTAGATAACTCCAGTGGTTTTGTAGTTTTGACAAATAAAATATGAATGATAAGACCTCATGGAAAAAAGAAAAAAATGAAATAGTGAGAAACGTATGGAATCCCTCTTCCATTTCCATGCTGTAGTTTATACATGACTTCAACATAGACCTTTGTCTTTGTTCAAATGTGAGACTGAATTGAAACTTGGTTGCCCTTGACAGTTTTTTTTTCCTCTTTCTCCCTCAAACGCGTCTTACAGGAGTACATGGACCCAATGAACGAGCACAACGCTTTGAATGAAGCCAAGCAGATGATTGCCGTCGCAGACGAGAACCAGAATCACAATTTGGAGCTGGATGAGATTCTCAAATACAGCGAATACTTCACGGGAAGCAAACTCATGGATTATGCCAGAAACGTGCATGAGGAGTTCTAAGGACAGGTTCATTCTCCGTTTTTCTCCTACATCTGCTTCAGGGACAAGCCTGTGAGGAGGGCGGCCCACTGATGAGATGGTTTAGTGTGCAATTCTGTGTTCAAAAGCCTAGCGTCAGCTGCCTCTTTCACTGCTGACTCCAGTTAATGCATCCCTCCTTCAGTCCTGGGCCTTCGAAGATAGTCTGGCTTCTATGTGCCGTTGGACTTTTAAATGTTTTCCATAAATTTGAGGCACTACATCTATTCAAGATTTATTTGTGTTATATTGTGAAACGTGTGTATATGAGGAATTTTAACTCTTGAATACATTTTTTTGTTGCTGGCGGAGCAGTGAGAGAGACTGCGCAGCTAGGTGAGCTATTTGTTCTGCAATGTAAATATTCACATTTGTCACATACCAACGCCGCTGTGAGAGAGGAATATAATTCTAGTGAAAGATACAAACTCTAGAGAGATATCAAAAGAGTATATTGGTGACACAAAATTGGTGTTACAACTTCATTCCTCAAATTCAAAAGGACATTTTGTTGTTAGCGATGTACAGTTCCTCTAGTTCTCATAATATATAGCATCCGTCCTTCCAAAGTACTTATAAACAGGGTAATGACTGTAAAAAAATATTTATAAAGAAATCTCAATAGCATACAGTAATCCTACGTAGCACAGACTTTCATTAACATCAGATGCACAAAATGTAGGAATGGAGATTAATATATGAGAACGGTGAATGTGATATTTTGACCAACTGAAGGAAAAGCACAGGTGTTACCAGTAATGTTGGCGCCTAAATGGGGTTCAGCCATTATCAACATTAGTAGTTTCACCTCTGTGCATCAGGACAAAACATCCTCTCTGATTACCGCCTGGTGTTCTTCATCACGAGCACTCTGATTCATACGTTAGACGTGGATGAAGATGAATTATTTATTTGATCAGTTTAATTTGAATCAGCTGCATTTTTGAAGCCCTCACAGGTGTGTACTTAATCCGTTCTCATCTTGGTTGTTATCATGTTTACCTGCTCAGTTTTGAAGGCTCTCCATATAATTGTTTTAAAATGCATGGACAAACAATGGAGTCATATTCCTGAGTTTTGTTGCGATTCTCAATAACCTGTGGAGTGTTGGGATCATAGATCCTGCTGCAAATGTTGTCTGATTGTAAAATAAGATTTATTATAACAGAATGTGACACAGCTTTATAAAATGTACTGCAAATATATCAGTAAACAATAAATATTTCTTACCAACTTACGAGTACCTGGCTTTATTTAGGAGTTTGATTATTTTGAGTCCTAACTAATAGTTGTTGTTTTTTTTATCAAGCTTTACATTGAAATGTTTAAAAATATAAACAAAACATCCCAGAGTTCAAAACCTTAAAGGATTGAAGTCATCTGCTAAGTCACAAAAAAGTTTTCCCATTTTTGCTGGTACAAGACTCTTCATGATAAGATATAGTGCCTATGAAAAGTATTCACCCACTTTAGAGGTTTTCTCCTTGTTATTGCTTTTCAACATTAAATCATAGTCAATATAATTTGCCTTTTTGACAAGGGTTTACAGACAATTTCTTACCTCCTTCAGGGTAGTCATACGTGGCTTGGTGGCCTCCCTCACTCGTCTCTGTCTTGCAGTCTCAGTTTTTGAGGACGGCCGTCTCACTTGTGCATGTGTATTACTTCCATTTCCTAACGATGGATTTAACTGTATTCCAGGGTTATTCAGTGACTTTGAAATTTTCTTGTATCTATTTCCTAACTTGTGCTTTTCAACAACCTTTTCACAGAGTTGCTCGGAGTGTTGTTTTGTCTTCATGGTATAATTACAGCCAGGAGTACTAATTCACCAGTGGCATGAGTTTCCAGACACAGGTATCTTAAGAGTACAATCACAGGAGAAAGACATAAATAGTAGTTACTGTATGTAACTCCAGTTTGATGTGCATGTGTATGACCTAAGAGGTTTCAGTACCGGTTGTGTGACTGTAGTGTGTGGTGGTTGTAGCCTCTTTATTGGAGCAGTTTTGTTAACAATGTTTATGGAAAGTAAGTTTGATCATTTCAGCAAAAGTTCTCTTTAGTTTTATGAGTAAAGTTGAAGGATGACACAGATGTAAATTCCTCTTTATATGCTTTTTCCATTTATTTGGGTCATGTAGTTTTACATACAGGCTGTGGAAAGATGACCACAGAGTTAATTTTCTGTTTGTGAAAATAAAAATAAGAGCACATACCTTCAGTTACTGACCACTGAATGCATTACTACCACTTATTTAATACAGCCCCATTTAGAAAACATCTGCAACTATTTGGATGTGTCACAGCATTTCGTTGGTAGGCACTGATCAATGTTTGAATTACTACTGCTGAGGCTAATGAAGCATTTAATCCATTAGTTTGGGAACATCAGTTTGAATAATGAGTTTGGAAAAGGATATTATCAAAAGGTTTTCATAAAACAAAGTTTATTAATATTGTAACTATTACAAAATATACAATTGATAGTATCACCTCTTAGGTTTACAAAACATGAACACTACAGGAATCCTTATGGGGGTATTACTGTAGCAAAACTATTTGTAAATGTGTTTGGAGAGTTGTGTGTCTGTAGTGAGATTTGTCAATGTGTAAAAAGATTTATAAAAGATTGGTTAATGTGGAAAAAGATTTGCTAATGCGTACAAAAATATTAATAGATGAAAAGTCAAATCTTTTTACACGTGACTTTTGCTTCACTTTTGATTTGTATCTGTAACTTCAGGGTTTCTTTGCCCTGAGCTCAGGCTCACAGGCTCATTCATTCTGTCTGCTCCTCTGTACCTCAGTGCCGCCTGCAAGCTATCAGGCAGTTCTATTCCCCGAGAATCTTTCAGAGCACGCGACATTGTCTGGTATATGTGAACAAGTTAAATTTGCTGAGTTTGTGGATCGCTCAGCAAAAACTTTCATGATGGCTAAGCCTAACCTTGTCCAATTTTAACTCATCACTGTTGCCAGTTGAAATGCCAAACAGTTGGTCCAAAGTCCACTTGCAGATCCTTCCTGTGGCAATTTCCAAGTCGAAGGAGGAGGCAGTGATGCAGTGAGGCCAACGCAGACTACACAGCTCAGACTAAAGCCCACAGCTCCCAGTCAACAGTCAACAGTGGACCATCTTTTCTGTATGTGTGTCACAGCCTGGCTAAATAATGACACTTAAAGGCAAAAAGGCAAATCAATAACAAGGAAAGAGATATATAAATATAGAATAAATATTAAAATTCAACTCAATAATTATAGTTTAGTAACTGAGGTTAAGATTCCACAGTGTTATTCATGGTGTGATTATACCTCTGTAATTTAAATCTTAAGGAGTAAAACCCAATTACCTGACTATGGTCAATGTTAAGGCTAATTCCCTACCTCATTATTAGTTATGTCTGACTAAGTAATACGTATGTAAAAAAAATATATATACATGATCCCCTATGAGCAAGCTTTGTATTTATTTTTTCAGCATTTACTTTTTTTGTAGCTCTCCTATATTGTACCAATATTATCCCAGGATATCCAAGGTAAAGCATCTTGGCTTATTAAAACAGTAGAATTATAAAAAGCAAAGCACTGAAGGAGAAAACTTGAATGCAACTTTAATGAAACTAAGAATGGACAGGATGAGGGCAAAAATAAAGTAGCTATAACAAAAACACATATATAATATATGATAATAATGTTTCTGATAATACTAATAGAGACGCATCAAAGTTAAGTTTCTTCATTGGGTGATGACAGGTGTTGCCAGGTTTTTAATAAATGGCTGGTTTACTGAACACCTGGTGGCGATAAGAATGTCACTTATCATCGTAGACTTAATTGATAAATCAATATTAATATTATAATTTCTGGTCTGCCACACAGATCTAGTGTTCTCCTTGATCCTGGATTTAAATTTGAATATACGTGCTGTGTAACTGCATAATTTGAAAATTGTATTGAGTTGAAATCACCATGAGTCACGAGTCCCAAATCCTGTTTTGAGAAGATTTTATTGCGTACATACGGGTTAAGGTTCATTGTGTGTTCTATGTAATGTAGCACTTCACGACACAACAGGATTGTAAGAACAACCATCATTTCACCAAACCAATGATTTGTTTAGAAGCAGTAACATACTAAACATCAATTTATATCTTTATAAATCAACTTTGTCAGATTTTATTATTCACAATTCCAAAAGCAGTACTGTGAATTTTCATCTAAATGGCTTGTGTGATACCCAATCAGATTTTTTTTAACGTTCACGCTTTACTTCACAGACATCACGTCACAAGACAACAACTTTTACATTTTCCCAATATTACCTACGTGTTTGTCGTACAAATTAAACGTAATATTACTAATCCGTCTGCGGCTGCATATTACAAACCTCTCCTGAATGCTACTCCATGTAAGACACATGCAACCTTAACAGTAACTTTAAAACCTTAAAAAAAAGAAAAACAGAAGTCCCCTTTGAATACGTCCTACTCCACACTGAAATGCACCGCGTCGTTCAACATACTGAACATATGAATATAATTAAGTCAGCACTGAAACAGAATCAACATGGAAAACACAGTGACACATCTTTATACAGTACAGTACGTAGCTTATGTTCTCCATTTGTTTTCATAGTACAGATAAAACACACAGTACATTCATACATGAAACGTACAACATATTATTCCAACTTATCACAATGTGCAGACATTAAAAGTTAAATAAGAGAAATTGGCCTAAATAAGTAAGGCGACTGTGTATATGTAAATGTGTCATTTCAAACGATTATTGGATGATTTTGACAACTACAACATAATAATAATAATAATAACAATAATAATAATAATAATAATAATAGAGCAGCATAACAGTTAAGTTCCAGTTTCTCCGCAACACACATTTCTTACATGAAATCAAAATTTAGGGCTTTATATGTTAAGAATTAATTTAAAATTGCAGTCTGTAAGTAAGAGCACAATTTAGTTTTCTGTTTAGCTTCCTACATTTGCGCACAATATATAAAAACTGAAGCTGTAAGTCACCTTTAACCTTACTCCTTTTGTTTAATTTTAAATCATGTGCTGGAGTCCAACCCTGTGCCCAACTACAGTAAAGATCCTGCACTGTTGACTCGCAGTGATACAACAGAAAGAAAGTGGAATAAAGTAAAAACTGACTGATTAAAAAAAACACACATTCTAGGACTGGACAGTGAAGCAAAGTAAAAAGTCGGATTGAAAGCGAGTCCAATCACAGCCATCTGTGATGAGCTTGTGCTCGTCTCTAGTCTCGGTCTTGGTTTGGTCCTTTAGTGTTTACAGGTAGGGATACTGGTTGAGTTTTCGCTGGTAAGCAGCACTGGAGCGGTGGAAAGGCTGCTGCTGCTGCTGCTGCTGCTGCTGCTGTTGGTTGTGGTTGCCGTACTGTCCTGCAGCAGACCCTCCGAGGGCTAAACTGCCGTTCTTCTGGAGCAGCGCCAGGGAGGAGTACGCTCCGCTCGCCCTGCCGTGGCGGGACGAACCGCCCTGCATCTGGTCCACAGCCTGGGACACCGAGGCCAGGGCAGCAGAGGCCGGGTAGGCGTACAGGTTTGGGGTTGAGCTGAAGAGGGTGCTCTCGTGGAGCCGGTAGGACGAGTGGGAGGAGACGGGAGGGGGGTAAGTGGGCTGTCGCCTCAAAGAACTGCTTCCTGTTTGTTCATGGGAAGATGTCATCACAGACTGCTGTACCTGAAATGACAGACAACAACGAGGTCTGTGAACCAAGGCTCCACCCCAGTACCCAAACCTACTACGAAGATTAGTGGGTCAGCAGGTGTATTAAGACTTAAGTCAGAGATTTGAGTGTCTTGAAGGTGGCTGTCCTTTCACCCTATTCAGGACTTTTGAGGCCTTTTCGACCCCAGGCCATTTGGTTAAGGTGACAGGTATTGTTTTTTTAGTTTTGATGATTTTTTTTTAATATAAAAAGAGGGACATTTGTCATGCGTTGGATTATCAGAAAATGTATTTAACATCGTATAAAAGTCTATAATGAATACCAACAAATATTTTGCACATATTGTTTCTTGGGGTCCAATGGACCCCGAAAGACCTTCTGTGTATGGCAACATCAAAGTCCTGAATTGGGTTAACCTGCTAGGTCACCATGGTAACTGATGCAGCAAGCTAACCTGCTCAGGAGGAGGTTCTGTTCAGAGCTGGAGATCTTAATCAGCTGTGAGAAGTGTCTAGCTCACCAGTTCATTTCCTGACAACTATACAAAAATAGGCTATATCTGCAAACATGTTGAGCTATAAATGACTAATTCCACTGACTGAAGCCGTGCAGTTACAGTGGCACTGTACGTGTTGTGGAACCTACATATATTGTTGTCAATGAAGAAAATGGATAAATACATTTGGTATTTGAATTTTCTGCCAGGTCTGTTTTACACTGCTGGTACAGCAACTAATAGAACACAGAATAGTAAATGTATTATTCTGTTGGTATTTATTACAGAGAATATTTAATCAGTTATTTACTTTTGCTTTGATTTGGCCAAAAATTAAAGTAATATCCTGCATTATAGGACAATGTCATACCTAAATGCACTTCTTCAATATGATGCCTAAATGAATGAAGTTTAACGTGAACAGCTCTAATGTGCAGCCTTAGAAATGAGCAGCTGCACGGAGTCACTAAGTGATAAAATAAATACATTCACTTTCACAACTGACAATTTACTAGCAGCACTCTCTTCTCTCTTTCTTGTCTTGCATCATTTTTCAGCAGCAACACTTATAACTGTAATAAATGTTTATATTCTTCATAGGTCTCCATTACTATAAGTTGTTCCTCTGAAAGATGTAGACAGAACACAATCGGGCCACTCTGTGTGGCAGAACAGTCACATGACATGTTAAAAGCCCCCTTTGATGTGAGTCTGAAAGTCTGACGCAGAAAACTTGGTTAACAAAGACAGTTGATAACCACCATCATGACACCCATTATCTATAATTGGGGTTTTAGGTGGGGCCAGTGAAACAAAGAAGATCTAACAATTTCAAACTTGAAGTACAGCCTTCAGGGATTGACTGTGATCATGTCATGTTACATTTACAACTAAAGCTTGATTTATACTTCAGCACAGCAGCGTACCTTTGCCTGCCATGCACCTCCTCGCAACTTTATGTCACAGCAACGCAAACAGCAACAACTGGGGAGTAATATGCTGTGTTTACATGGCATAAAGTAAATATGTAGAGATGGCAGAACCTCCACAGTTAGTCACATATTGACACTAATTTAAAAACAGCTGCACTTGTTCATGACACTGATTAGACTTTTACATATGTGACATTGTAAATCCCTGCCCTTTTTAAAAAAAAAATCATTTTGAGACACATTACTTTGGAAAGCTTTCCTTCTGTTTGAGTAGACCCATGTGCCTCGAATTATAATTGCATTAATCTTTTGGCACCTAAATGTAGTAAATAAAGTCCCTGAGCTCCAGCAAAGCAAATAGCTGAGCAGATGACAAGCTGGAGCAGTGATGTAGCAGTAACCAGAAGTTCATATACTGGTGTTGTTGTAAGACAAGGCTAGATGATTTATGGGTTCACCTCTGAGCAGAGCTGTGTGTGAGAGCTGTTACCTGACTCAGGTTGAGGGGCTGAGATCTGCTGGATGCAGCCCGTTGATGGCGATCAGTGGTGGAGTCTCCTGGTCGACCAGGCGGCTGAGCAGACCCCTTCTTGGACTTCCCCGAGCCACTCGTAGCTTGATCTACTGATTCAAAACCAGACAGGATGCTGTGAGCGCTAAGATGAATATAGATTGCAACTGCTTTAAGTAAAATGGATCATTTTAAAGTTGAACCTGTAACCGATTCCGTTATGTCAGATAAACAGCAACGCTAAGTCGAACGTCTCTGAATTTACCTTTGAAATCTGAACCTCTACTATAGCAGGTGAGCAGACGATGCTCCTTTAGCAACCTAGTTTGGTTTTTGTCTCAGAGCTCGACAGTTTTGCTATGACGGAAATATCAAAGCAAAAATTTTAAATCAAGCTAAGATCAGATTAAGTCTGAAGTGTTTATGTTGACAAAACACCAGCCTGACATCTGCAGACAGCTGGATAACCAACGTTAGCGCACTTAAAGCTCAGATCAGTGATTTTTTTCTTCCTCTATTTTACTCTCTAGATTTGCTACAAGATATCCAGAGTCCGATAACTGTCCAGAGTCACAACAGTTTCATAATTTACGATCTTTCCGCACAGACTGTGACCCAAGCTCTGGCCAGTGACTTTGACATAATGGGCAAACACCATTACGCCAACATCTGTGTTCACCATGAGATTCACACACTTGCCTGAGCTGCTGTAAAACAGTCGATTCATTTTTCTTAGAATTGCAAACACTGGGCGCCCCTATAGCTCACCTAGTTGAGCTGGCGACCCATGAACAAGAGCTATAGTTCCCCTACGCAGCAGTCGTGGGTTCGACTCGCGCTCATGACCCTTTGCTGCAGGTCTCTCCCGATTCTTCTCCCCCCTTTCCTGTCTATCTCTACTGCTCCATATAAAAGGCAAAAAAGCCCCAAAAAATTATATAAAAAAGAACTGCAAATACTACAAACTCTTTGTATTATCAGAAGTATTCCTTTGATCCAATAACTTTCAAGAAGACTAGAAAAGCGGTAAATTTATAAGTCATTTTATCCCATTCATGTGTGTGAAGCTCCAGCTGGAGTCTCGGTCGCACACAATAGGCTTGACTGAAAAAGAACGCTAACGTGGATGCTCTTCGGGCCCAAAACTGCAGAGGTGTGCACAAAATCTGGGTATTTTCTCACTAGCTTTTGTTCAATGAGGCTATAACTGTGGATGTATTGGAGGAGCTGGATGTGGCTCTCAGCCTTGCTGCCAGTTTTCCACAGTATTTACTAATCCCCTGTAGCCCAAAAATAATTTTCCCCATAGACCACAATTATAAATTAAACCTCCAAGTGCACACAAGGTCTATTATTACTCTTTTATGAATTTTCAATCCATTAGGGTTTTATATATATTCCCTGAGCCTAGAAAAGTGAGTGGAAAATGAGCATTTTTGCGGTTCAACACAAACGTGCATTGGGGCCATAAATGAGAAAGCAAACAGAAGCTACAAATCATTTTTGGCTGATTTGCCGTGTGAGCAATTTTAGCTCAACATAGTGGACACCGCAAAGTAGACATTTTAAAGACCATGAAGCCTTAACTGCACTACTTAGAACAAGTAAACACTGCATATACAATTAATGCAGATATACACATCTACTGAGAAAAGGTGCAACGGCACTGGATTTTATAAACAGGCACTAGACCATTCATATAAAGCTGGCGATTAAGTTGAATGTATTTGTCAGTATGAGTAGTCTAAAAAAAAGGATCCACTGAGGCCACTTGTGCAACTACGTTTAGTTATTTCACATTAAATCAGTATGAAGTGAATGAAGAATAGACTAAGAATAATAACAGTGAGATAGAAATGAAATAAATATGGACTGGATGTGACTGAGTTGAACAGAGCAGTGCAGTGGAGGACCTGGAGCTGCTGGAGTCTTGTGGGTTGTGCTCTCTCCAGGCTGGCTCTTCACAGAGGGCATGATGATGGCCAGAGACTTGGCGGGCTGGGAAGAGGTTTTGGGGCTCAGGGGGCTGCTGGTGGAGGAGTCAGAGTCATGGGAGTCGTGCACCGTCACACAGCTGATTACGTTGGTCCTCTGGCTCGTTCCAGAGCTGCAAGAGTAAACGATCATTTCAGCTCTCTCTCCAATGTGTACAAACTCTGCCGATACATCGAATACACAAATTTGCTTGAGAAAAAAAGGGTCAATAAGGCAGATAGATAAAATAGCACCCGACAGTAAATGACTCACCAAGCAGCAGGGAACTTTGTCTCATCCTCGTCCTCCGAGTCGCTGTGGATGGTGATGATGCTGACGGCAGGACTCGGTGTGTCAGAGATGACGATGGGCTGAGACTGGTCACCAGCAAAAGACGTGTTGTGGACTACGGTGGTGGCTGAATGCACTGACGACACCGGCCTGCAGGGGGGGAAAGACGCACTTTCACTTTGAGGTCAGTTCGTGTCAGTTCAGAATTCAGAAAACCATTTGCTGCAACGTCTCAGATTTTATTCAGTCTTTATAAATCTGCTATTTAGGGCCAAAACCTGAGTTCTGCAAAATATCTTGACAAAATTTAAAGAACTAAATGGTTTGTCACACCTGGGCCATTCTCTATTTTGATTATTTATTATTACTATTTTTCTTTAAAGTCTTCGCTGGGAAGCGATGTTCAAGATGTAATATTTCCAGAATGGATTCCCAGAGCCATGAAACTTGGTGAGGACACAGACAAAATCATCTTCGGCCAATCCTGATGGTTGAATGGGTCTAGCAGAGGCTATGAAAAACTGCAGACTTTCTGAACAAGGGAGGTTTTGGGGTCCCAGTGAGTTTCTCTAAGTGTGTGTATATTGGAAGTATGGATATATTCATACATATTAACATATCCATATTCCCTACTAAAAATACAATCTTTGGCCAACATTATAGATATATAGACCCTTATGCACACCAGTTTTTGTGATCTACATCACCATTTTAACATGTCAAAATTGACCAAAAAAACCCTTGACTCCTACTGAGACAGGTCTCAAAAGTTGGTAAATGTCAACCAAAGACTGTGTTTTTTAAAATATATTTTCTGGACTGTTGCCTTTATTTAAAGCAGTAGAGATAGACAGGGGGGGTGGGGGGAGCTGCAGCAAAGGATCGTGAGCGGGAGTCAAATCCACAACCGCGGCGTCGAGGAACTATAGCCCCTGTTTATGGGCCACCCCAAAGGCTGTGTTTTTAGTTGGAAACATGGATACGTGCATATATATATATATATATATATATACACACACACAGTTACAGGAATATTATGGGGCCAAAATACAAGTTCTTGTGTTTTTTCCAACTTTTAGGGGACAATAGTTAACAATTTGGCCTCTGCTAGAGCCATTCAATCATTTGAATCTGCTGGTAACAGTTTTGTTTGTGTCCACATCACATTTCATGGCTGTGGGAGTTACATTTCAGGAGATATTGAAATCTTAAAAACAAACCAAAAAAAATCCTGAAACATTTCAAAATAATAATATAGAACTTAGATTTGCATCCCACATAACAAATAACTAAACTCTGAACAAAATCTGAGACAGCTAAACAACACGCTATCGAAATGACAGACACAGATACCAACAGCAGTAACTGACACTGATCCAGAACCAGTCATTAAATTTCACTGTTCTTCATGGTTACCTTTCAGAGCTTGGACGTGCTGGTTACAGATCTGCTCACAGAATCTATTACAATATATTTATAAATATTTTATCTAATTGTCTTTACAGCTTGTACTCATGTAAAATAATATAGTAATGAATATATTGCACACAACATGTAAATAAAATGATAAATGGTCTGCACTTATACAGCCCTTTTCTACCTTAGTGGTACTTAAAGCGCTTTACAGTGTTTTTTCATTCACCCATTTACACACACATTCATACACCAATGGTGACAGAGCTGCCATGCAAGGCGTTGGGCTGCCATTGGGAGTAACTTCAGGTTCAGTGTCTTGGCCAAGGACACTTCTACTGTAGAGGGGCAGGAGATCGAACCACCAACCTTGCGATCAGAGGACAACCCGCTTTACCACCTGAGCCACAGCCGCCCAACCTTCCCTAACCTTACAGCCTATTAAAGCACCTAAAAGATGTGAATGTGTGACGGATGGACAGCTGGATACCTGGCTCTGCTCTCGGCATGTCGGGCCTTCGATCTCTTGCCCTGTTGGGATCTTGAGTGAGCGGCTCCTGAGCTGTGGTTCTGTGAGGCAGCATGACGGCCAACACCAGAGTCCTGCTGGCTGACACCATCGTACTGGCTGCCGTGGCGACCCCTGAGAAGAGGACTCTGCATGAGCGACCAACATTTACTAGGTGTCCTGTTATATTTCAGCCGTAGGCTGACCTGAAATGGAGTCAAAATTGATGTGGTGGCAGTTTCTAACAGAGCTGAAATGTGTTTTTTAACCATGAAAGTTTCATGTGGCTATCTCCTGTAATTATGAAGTTATGAGGGGAAGTGCTGGAGCAACATAAATTATAAAGTGTGAAATTTTGATCTACTCCTATGTACTTCAAGGGCCTGTAACTCTGAAAATATTCACAGTATGAAGGTAAAAGTTTGCAGAACCAACCTCCAGCCTGGAGCTTGCTGACTGTCAGAGATAGGGGCTCCCATGGGTGAGTCAGGCACCACAGCCTGCCCAGGGTTGTGGATGGACATGCCAGGCATCTGCTGCCACGTGGAAGGGATGAGGATCTGCTGCGTCCCTGCTGGCCAGCCCTGCTGTACGCACACATACATACGAACATGTTGAACAGCTGCAAGACACTGGTGCGGACATGTTCAATTCAAAGTGCAGCATGTCGACCTTAGTGCAGCAGAAGCTGGAGTTATTTAGAGAATCAGAAAAGACGCAATGAGCACATGCAGAGTCTTTAGGTAAATGCAAATGCTCCCATTTCCGTCCTGCAGCAAGAGATCCAGCAGACGTCACGTTAAAACAAAGACACGGTCACAACGGAACAAAGCAAAGTGGTTACTGCTTTGCATCCTGTTTCCATCCATCTCAGAGAGAGCTGCATTTGTAACTGCTGAGAAAGAAACGTGCTAAAGGTGGCTAAAGAAACAGCAAATACCAAACCTAGCTCCAAGAATACATTTCACTCAAGGTTCTGATGCCAAGCATTCATGCCATACAGTTCTGCACTGAGAACAACAGAGATGGTCCAACCAACCTGAAACTGAAATGTGTTAGTCTGAGACACAAACGAGACAGAAATGAAAGTTGATTTCAAAATGTAAATCAGGACACCTATCCTCCCATATCAGTTAAATGCAAGAAAAGAAAAATCTAATTAACTGATTTAGATCAACCTTTGAAGTTAAAATTATTTTAATGAGTTCAGTTGAAATATAAATTTTGATAATTGCATCAACTTAATATTGTGTGTAAGTTAAACTCAAATTTGTACACTAATTGATTTAAACACTAAATTCTAGTTGTACTAACTTAATAAAATTGGCTTCATAACCTTGTTTCTTCAAGTCCCATGTCCTACCCACTTAGCATGCCAGAAAAAATTCAGCCGGTCAAGAACCTGCATGTTAAACAAATATGACATGTCCAAACACAAAACTGCAGTTTAAAATTTGAAATTTTGCTAACAACATTGATGCATTAAAAGCTACCACATGATCAAAAACATGAAAAAGATTTTTTATTTTATGTTTTTTTTAACTGCTGAAGAGAATCTAATTTAGGCAACTTTTTTTTTTAAAAAAAAAACAATTGTCACTTTAAAATGTGTTTTTCCCCTATTTTCATATTTATTAAGCGAGTTGTAATTAAAAATGCCTTTGATTGGTAAGGACAGGCAATTGGGTGTTGTCGTTTTTAAACAAGAATAAACGCTGGAGGCATTAAAAATGGAGCAGTGTGAAATTAAAGACACACTAGAGTTGTTTACAGGTCTTGAGTAAGAACTGTTGCTTATGGACACATCTGGTAAACTGACTGAAGCCCGCTTAAGGGTAGCAGCTCAAATCTGCTAACGAACTGTTGGTGTCAAGGATAACATAGGTGCCAAGTTTTGATGAGGCAAACAGATGGAAAAAAGACAACCACTTCAGATATATCTTTTTTGTGTACACAGGAGTCCAACAGTGTTACAGAAGTGCAGTGATGAACTCTTTTTAACTTTGTGTGTTTCCCACCTGCTGTAGTGTGGTGGCAGTTATCAACAGAACTTAAATGTTTTTTTTAAATTCCTAAAACTTCTACGAGGCTGCCTGCTTCATGTATGGAGTTATGAGCACTCAGAAATGCTGGAAAAACACGACACCAATGAAAAGTGCAAACTTTTGACCCGCCCCGACATACTCAGAGAACTAGCACTTGATCTTTAAACACTGAGGGGGAAAACAGCGAACATCAAAGACTGCGAGCAAAAGCACAATCCAGACTGGTGAGTTGCACATGCGTCCTCAGCTGGGCGACACTGAGATGTATGTTGTGGGAGGAAGGAAGGGAATAAGAAGAGAGCTCAACCAAGGTGGCAGGTAATGGCGATGGTGCTTTACCAGCATGGAGGAATACTGATCCAGTGAGCCGCCGAGGCTTCCGGCGCCACAACCAGCCGGCAGCTGGAGCGGACCTAAACGTGGCATCCCAGCCACGGAGGCGTACAGGCCGCCTACCAGCAGGGGGTCAAAGGAGGCCTGGGAGGTGAGGGGAGGTGGAGGGAGGTGTTACGACATCCAAACACACTGAGACCATGTCCTCACTAAACCAGGTACATTTGTGAACGCACCTTTTTTCTTCATTGTGCTCCATCCAGACTAAAACTGAACACATACATCTAAAAAGCAGCCGCTTGGTTTGTTTTGTACTAACACTACCATACAATGAACCAAACAGATGACAGCAGTAACACAGCATTTCATTGTTTTCTCACCCAAGAAGAAACGACTTCAGTTTGATTTCTGCTAGTTTGACTCACCAGTTGAATTTTCAGGTAAAAGCTTGCAACTGTCTGCTCATTTCTCCCCTTCCACTTTCTAAGTGTTGCCCCTTCACTACAGAAGTAGCAGCAACCTACACGCTGGAAAGCAGCAGGCCCGCTTGATTCTGTCAGTTGTAAAGATCTTTTACAGTTCTTTTACAGTCGTTTACAGCATTTGGTGTCTAATCTGTATCAGAATCAGAAAAAAGCTTTAATGCCAAGTGAGCTCGCACACACAAGGAGTTTTTCCTGGTAACTGAAACTTCAGAGTACTCACGAAAAGTTAGGTGGACTTTACAGGGATGTTCTTACATGTTTGTCTACCGGTTATGGAAAAAAATCAGTTTGTATACTTGGCTTGTCTGCAGTGAGCTAGCGGGTGTAGACAAAGATAGATGGTGTCAAACAGATTAGAAATAGTTCAGTCATGGATGACAGAATTAGATGAGTCCCATGTTTACCACTCTCTCTATCAAATCTGATTTTACTGCTTTCAGCTTCAGGACCAAACCCACTTGTAAACACACCTCACAGGACTCTGACGCCTGATGTTATTCCTGTTTTCTGACAAGGTCATTGTGAGTCAGAGTTGGTTTGACACATCTTTTACGCTGGGAGCTGCATGACTTAACCAATGTAGCGATCTGTTCCACTTTTCACAAGCATCTGTGATATCAGCTATGTGAATTTCTGCAGAAGCCATATTCCGCTAGTCAGTTGTCTGAGGTTTTAATGTGTCCAATGAGCTCCTACAGAGTTAAAGTACATGGAGGCTTCGTCTGTAGGGCAATGATCATCACATTAAATTTGTCTTTTTAATCAGTAAAAGCCAAAGTTGGCAGTCGTCATTTTGGGGGGTTTTGTGGTGTTTTCTTTTGTGTGAAATGAGCCATTGTAATGACAAAGTTGTCTTCTCCCCCCCATCACTGCACAGTTGTGGTGTCCTCGAGTGGGCTCTTCCCAAAACCCAAAAGGTTCAAAGAAACACCAACAAGTCAGAGGTTTTTTCTTGCTTTGTGACGGCCCCACCGAGTATGTTGGTTGTGCACATTGGCTGTCTGTGTTTTGTTCTGCTTCCTCAGGTCCCTAAACTGCTTGAGACTGAGTGGGCGGTCCAACCTACTTGGCATACTTGGGCCAAGCGCTTCCAGGCTACAAAAGGGCCAACCCCTCAGCTCATGCTCTCTCTCGTCATGCTTGTGATTTACGGCCACACTGTCATTTTGGTTTGTGACTCTATAATCAGACAACACCTCGCACCACATCACATCCAGGCATCTGCACCTACACTACTAATATCACTGACTTACACATCTTACCTTGCTAGTATTAAATTAGCGGTTAATAAAAGATAATGCTTTTCTTCTGGCAATACCTGTGTCGTCTCCCCTCTTTTGTCTTAACCCATTTGCCGGGTTGTGACAGTTTATAGCAGAATGATAGTGAGATGCAGCCTTATGTCCTACAGAATGGGCTGGTAAAGTGAGACTGCGCTTGTGGTTATTCTCTCAAAAACATTCTCTGCTGAATACATCCACCCAACCGGTCGAGGTAGATGGCCGTCCCTCCCTGAGCCTGGTTCTGTCGGAGGTTTTGTTTTCCCCTGTGGGGGTTTTCGGTTCCTTCCCACTGTTGTGGACTGCTTTCGGACTGCTGAAGCTTATAGGGAATCCAAATGTTTTGGATTGTTGGGTGTTTCTGCCTTTGTTAAGCGCTATGAGATGACTTGTTGTTGTAAATATGCGCTATACAAATAACATTGAATTGAATTGAATTGAATACAATAAATAACACGTTCAAAATGGCAGAAAGAAGAAAAAGCAAAATACCCAAATGGGTTGATCTGAGCACGAGTATAAACTAGCTGAAAGTTCTGCTGTGGATGCATGTTAATGTAGCCGGTTTAGTGAAGACGTAACCTGGAAGGACACATTTAGAGCAGCTTGACTCCCGAAGATGAAAAAGTCTTCGCTTAAAATCAAGATTGCTCAGTTTGTTATCACACCAGGACAAGATATTTACAATCCTTTTGTGGAAAATGTAGAGAGAGGGGAATAAAAGAAAAGAAATCCACCCACATTTATACAAATCATAACAGTAAATAGAGTTTTTTCCAGTTGCCCATTTCTTGGATCGACCCCTGACTTAAAATCATTTCTGGATTTGCTAACAAATCCCTTCAGACCTTAAATATCTTGTCAAGCTTTATAATGAGCAGTGTGCTCATTTTACAGGTTCACATGACAGATGTCACCAGCAGGTGTAGTTAATATTACCAGACTGAATATCCTTGTCTGTCACACCTGAGATTACAGAAGAACTCGACTCTGTTACTTCAGTAAAAGCATCAACACTGCAATGCAAGAATCCTGCAAAATCTTAGACAAGTTAGAGTACTTGTTCCTGGTCCCTGTATATATGAAAATATGTGACATTATTAGATTGTTTTTGATGCATCAGTTCATTAGCAGCATCCTCTTGCTGTAGCTGGCCCAAGAGGAAGATTTTTAACTAATTTATATAGTTGAGTGCTTTAGTCTGGTGGTTCCCAACGTATGGTCCAAGTTAAATCAGGAAGGTCATTTCCAATCATTAGTGAAGAAAGACAAAAGACAAAAAAGATCAAACGGATATGGACTTTGGTTAATTTTCTGTAGTTTGAAACTATTGGAAAGGTTTAAAGGAAAGACATCCCTTTGGTGGAAAACGTCGTAACTCACTATATCATTGGGTCTGCTTTTGTCTGTCAGCAAGATTTATACAAAAACAATCAGCTGAATTTCATAAAACTGAAGCGGAGAAATGGCCAAAGAAGACACCTTGGTGCAGATCTGGATCACTTTTTTTTTTTTAAATTGAGAAAGATATTGAACTTGGTGGAAGACTGACTCTTTTAGTTTAAAGTATTTCTTCTTAAGTCAGTAGTAGCTACAAATGCAGGAGAATTTAAAATCAAACTATTTTCCTCATAAATAAAGCAGCCAAAGCCAAAACACCCAAAATACAAGAAGTATAGTACCAGAATAAATGTACTTATAGTAAATTCTGATTCTGTAAAACTCCACTGAAGCACAGCCCTCGTCGCCATGCAGTGGCTCTCACCTGTGCCAGCATGCTGGGCTGGATGTGAAGAGACTGGGACGACTGGTTCTGAGGAACTAAGGGTACTGAGTTGTCCATTCTCACTGGGTAACCAGACGGCTTATTGGATGTTTGAAGACCTACAAAGAGTAGAAGGAGGCAGATTATACCACGTGAAATACAGACAGATCTAATTCGTTCATGCAGTTGCTGACTGCTTAAACTGCTCCTTCATTCTCACCCTGGATGGTTGGGGGGCAAACTATGAGCGTCTGCTGGAAGGGTTCAGTCTGGGCGCAGAGCTGCGTGGGTCTGGTCTGCAGAGGGACGCCCTGCTGGGTCAGACCGGGGATGTTGATGGTGGCCTGCTGGTAGAGGCCGGGCTGGTAGTTGAGCAGTGGGACGTTGCTGCTGAGGGACAGGGACTGGCCTCCTGTAGAGGCCATCTGGAACAAACAACAGACAGAGAAGTCCAAGTTCAACTCCTGAAAACACAAGTTGAATTTAGCAGGAAAGTCCACCAGACTTATTTAAGAAAGCATTTACAAATGTCATATTTTCATACTTGTGGCTGCATAAACAATGATGTTCCACGATCATCTGTTTTAGCCAGAATTTAGAGAATGTTGTTTTCAGACGTGGATATTATTGTATTTCACCAGAAAAAAAATAGTCTTAGATTGAAAGTTATTTTTCAGGCTTCAATAGCTCCAGAAATACAACTCCCACAGACATGAACTCTGGTGAGAACACAGACAAAATTGTTCCTGTAGAATTTATGTTTTTTTGAAAAAAGCACAAGATTTTAAACAAGGATGATAATTCGGTCCCAGAGAATTTGTGTAAGTGTGTGTGTGTGTGTGTGTGTGTGTGTGTGTGTGTGTGTGTGTGTGTGTGTGTGTATTGTTGGATCCATATTTCGTACAAAAATACAGCCTTTGGCTGACATTTCACTAACTTTCAAGGGCTCTAAAATCAGTAGAACTTGATTTGTGGCAAGTATGGCAAGCCAAGGTTAATTTTTTTTCTATTTCTAAGTGGCAGAATGGGGATGTGGGACCCCACAAACTGGTGTGCACACAACTCATTTAAAATTGTTGCACTTTTAGCCAAAAACTGAAAACTGAATTCTGTTGAAGTTGTTAAACCATACGGGTCTAGTGGAAACAGTTTTGTTGGCATCTTCACCAAATTCTATGGCTATGGGCATTTTCTTACCTTTAAAACAGCTTCCCAGGTAATGTGTCTTTTTTAGGGTGAAAATGCATCAGGTCTGAAGAGATTAACCCTTACATACTGTTTTGGGTCAAATGTGACCCATTTTGACATTTGACAGCAGTAAAAAAAATACGAAAAATAAAAGAACTAAACGTCATTCTTTTAGTCTGAGATTTGATGACTTTTCCTAAAGTGACCCATAATACACTAAAATGAAAATATTTCAAAATGATATACTTATGTACAGGTGATACATTGAAGCTGTTTGGGGTCAAATTTCACCCGTATCCACTGAGATGGATTTTAGATCTACCAGTGTGGGTAAAATCAAAATAAATGGTGGTTTTAGTGAATCTTGAAACTGTGAAACTGTACAGACCATGTTTTATGTGTATTTTTGATTTACATATATTAATGTGACACTGGCTATTTAGACATTCTAAATAGATCTGCGGTTTAAAATTTGGTTTAGACCCTTGAGTATGAGGGAATTCTTGACAGGCATAAAATGTGAACGGTATATAAGGGCTAAATTGCTAAAATTCTGCCAAAATACTTTGCAGAGCTGAGTTTTGGGTGCCAAACAAACAAATAAGTAAACTCTGAACAAAATCTAACACAGTGGAGCAACACTACTGTCTGAAATGACACAGACTGACCCCGAACTGGATCAGAAAGAATAACGTTCTGAAGAGGCGGATCACATCCTGACCTGATTGTGCTGGTTTAGTTGGCTACTGAATGTAACAGTGAGGTTGGTGGCTGCACTTGGGGTGTTGTTGCTTGCAAACATATTTTTTCCATTCTCAAAGGCGCTGCATCTGCGTTTGCATATATCCATGTTTTGGAAGCAGGACTTGACACTGTAAGATAAAAGTGTTAAAAAAAAATCATCAGACAGGTGCACAGCTGGAATGCTGGGGGTGAAACAGTCAGTAGATCTGCTGATCACTTGTAGAAACCACTCTGCTTGTCATCTTACTGTGAGCTGTGAGGGAAGTGCAGCAGGTGCGTCATGGTAACGAAGGGATGGTTCAGCGTCTTCATGGGTGTGATCCTTTTGTCTGCGTCTAGCGTCAGCATCTTCTTCAGCAGGTCTATAAACTCCCGTCTGTCGGCCTTCTCTGCCAGGATGTCTGTGCCCTCCAGGTTTGTCATGTTCACCTGCAGGAAGTCGGTGTTTAATATCAAACAGCAGAGCAGATTCAGAAGATGTTTGCTTATACACACACAGTGTCCTATTTTCTTTAATAAAACCAGTTCCAGCAGCAATTTTAGTGGGTCATTTCATGAAATTACATCCCAAGAATCACTCAGTGCCTCCAACCTGACCGCCCCAGAATCAGCTGACTTCTTATGCACAATAACTTTAGTGTATTTAATAAATTAAACTTTACCTTCATACTAGGAATTTCTTCAGAGTTACAGGTCCCTTGACTTTGTCGAAATTTTGCGATTTGAATAAGTAATTTGTCTTACTTTTTCCAGTATTTTTGAGGCCTCATAACTTAATAACTTCTACATGTAGATAAACAAAAACACATTTGAACTCTGTTAAAAACTGCAACTACACTACAACTGTAAAGCTTTACTGGAAAATCCTGCCCGATCTAAAAAGAATTAGGTTACAGTTTTTAACAAAGCTCAAATGCATTTTTCATCCAGATGCCATTAAGCTCAAAAATGCACTTCAAGGCCAGTAACTGAAAAACATTTATAGCACGAAGGTAAGATTTTGCATGGCTTCATTAAATATAATAAAGTCATGACATCATGGAAGTTAAGACCAGGAACTCACCTGCATCATATCATCCAGACAGTTGAAGATGTATTTTCTCGCCTCCTTTGACTTGATGCCCATCTCAGCCTCGTGCTCTGCAGGTGTCTGCAGAAAGAACAGCCACAGCAAAAAACCTCGTTATATGCACTGCACACATACTTCGGAAACGTTTGTTCTCTTTGTGGACTCATATCTGCGGAGTCGCCTACCTTGAGTCTCCAGAGCGGGTAGCTCGAGTCAGGGCCTCGGTTGAAAAAGCGACTGGTTTTTGTTCCTGCACTCAGCAGGTACTCTGCTGGAAGGCCCTGGGTCTGAGAGATGTAACGAATCTGAGAGAAACCGATGCAAAAAAAAAAAAAGGTGTGAGACAAATGTAGACCTGCAGCACTGTGTGTTTGTGCTCAGTACAGTTTATACAGGACTGCATGTGTGAGTTGTTGGTTTTTCAGGTTTGTCTTAAAACAACAGTCAGGTACCAATATGAACACTGGTAGTGCTTGTCAGTGGGTCAATCCCCAATCCTCTCTAAGCGCAGAAGTTTATCTTAGGTTAAACACATGAACCTCAAGCAGTTTCTGGGTGTTTTTGCTTTTTTACTCACTCTGGGCTCATTTTTCACCTCAATTTAAGGTCCTGCATATAGAAATGGGTACAAGAGGAGAGAATAAAAAATGCTTTGTGTGCTGTCTGACATAGTTATAATGTCAGAAATCATTACAAAGTTGCATGGAAGCATTGCATTAATTTGTTTACTTTGGAAAATAAAAAATAAAAAGATCGGATAAATAAGTGCCCATATGTGGTAGCAATATCACAAAGAAAAATGAAAAGAAAAAAAAGTAACTCTACAGACCATAAATATTTTACTACTTACATTTTCAACTTGTTTCTGTACCTCTCTCCTTTCTGTTCTATGCAAACACAGCCTGCAGTTCATCCCAGGAGGTCAAAAAGTCCCAGAATTTTTGCAATGTGACTGTTGGTCACTAATAGTTTCATAGTTGTGCAGAGAAGTGCAGAAATTCTTCTCTTTTTTATTTTTAGATTTTATTTTATTTTATTGAGCTAAATTGTTCATTTGATGTTTCTTTTGTAAAGCACTATGTCATTTAGTTTTTGAAGCTAGTCATGAATAAAGTTTCTCATTCTTTTGGTATTATGTGGGCATCTGACTGTGGTTTTAAGACAGACTTGAACATTTAGGAACCTATCCTTTAAACATCATGAATAAAAACAACCTGGTGGTCATGATTTTACAGAAACTGTCACATGCCTCTAAACGCATCATCCTATCAGGGATGGGAAAACATTGGATATGCACTTGGTCTAAATGTAGTACTCATCAGTATTATTATTATTATTGCAGTATTTCTTTTTTTGTTCTTTGGGCAGAAGCAAGCCAGTTATTTTGTGTATTTCCAGTCTTGTGCTAAGCTAGCTGCTATTTAATGGACAAATATGACAGTGATATCAATATGCTGGACTTCATTTTATACTTACTACCCTAAATGTGACACTTTGGTTTGTGAAATGTTTCAAATGTGTATGATGTATATTAGCATTTGCACATAAACGTCACTTTAAAGTGTATGAAGGTGCTGCAGATGACCTGATCGTACTCTGAGGCACCAGGATAAAGAGGCCATCCCAAGAACAGCTCAGCAATGACGCATCCCAAAGACCACATGTCGATCGCCTCACAGAAAGGAAGACCCAGAATGATCTCTGGAGCCCTATGAGCACACCACAGTCCATGAACGACAAGATCACTGCAGGTAATTCACATACAGGCACGTGTAGGACAAAATGCTCACCTGTAATATCGCGACTGCAGGTAAGTGGAACAGACCGCTTTGGACACGTGGCTGGCCGAGCCGAAGTCGATGACCTTCACCCTGTACGGCTGCCTCAGAGGGTCCACCAGCATGATGTTTTCAGGCTTCAGGTCGGCGTGGATCAGCCCCAGGCTCTTGAGCTTCATCAACGCCGTGGCGACCTGCTGCAGGATCGGCCGGATGCACTTGAGCAGCAGAGGACTGAACTTGCTGTGCTTCAGGAAGTCGTAAAGGTTCTGCTCCAGCATCTCGAACACAAGGCACGTGTGGTTCTTGTGCTGGAAACACTCATACGAGCGGACAAAGTTGAACTCATCGGCGTTCTCTGTGCTCAGCCGGCTGAGGATGCTCACCTGCAGACGGAGGAAGATAAAATTATGAGTTCATTACTTTTACTTATTCTGTTTTAACCTGATGTTTCAAGTCTATTATTATTTTATTGTTTTTATTATTCAAAAATGCAATGATAATCTGCTTTTATGTTGAGCACATTGTGTTGCATTTGATGCCAAAATTGTGCATAAAAGTAATGTTTTCTATTATGATTATTAATATGATTATGAGGATGATGATAATGATTATTATTATTACTATTATTATCAGAAACATTCTTAATAGGCAAACAATGGTAATACCATAATCTGTCTCTAGTTTGTATTTCAATCTTTTTAATCCATGCTGTACGTAGCTACTGTAAGAATAAGTTTCATGCTATACATGCTTTATCACATTTTTTACTAAATTAAAAAAAAAAAAAAAAATGGTATTCAATTCAAAAATGCTTCATTGTTGGCCAGTAAGTGCACAGACAGTACTTGCATTGCAGCAGTATGTCAGTGCTGCAGTGATGTTGACAGGATGGGTTGAGAATTAAAAAAGTTGTGATCAAATACTCCAATCATTATTGAAACACCACTAATTCCTCGCTAGGGTCACGGGGGGCTGGAGTCTATCCCAGCTGACTTAGGGCGAAGGCAGGAGACACCCTGGACAGGTCGCCAGTCTATCACAGGGCTACACTTAGAGACAGACGACCAAGCACACTCACATTCACACCTACGGACAATTTAGAATCACCAATTAACCTCAACATGTTTTTGGACTGTGTGGGAGGAAGCCGGAGAACCCGGAGAGAACCCACGCTGCACGGGGAGAACATGCAAACTCCACGCAGAAAGATTCCGGTGCCCCCACCGGGATGTGAACCGGCAATCTTCTAGCTGCGAGGCAACAGTACTAACCACCGCCCCACCTTGCAGCCATCTTAAAATACTCAAAAAATGTATATCCAATGTCTGTTTCGAAGCACTTTTCCTGGTGCTACCAGAATATGAAGACTTTATGTCCAAAAACAGATAACTCCATCTTCACAGACCTTCAGAAAACTCACTTTTCCATCATCTACCTGAGACAAAATCAATCAAACTTAAGTTATCTCTGTTTTTGTCATGTCATTTCTACTGAGTCAAATCCACTCGACTTCAGTTTTACTGATATTATCTGTTTTTGCAAATGAACTCTTCATATATACCCGCCACTTACATGGACAATGAATAGGAAGGGTTGAAATGCGGATCACAACTAATAAAAACATGTTGCTAATGTAAAATAAATGAAGCGTTCACATCAAGAGGTTTCTTTTTCTTCTACTTGACATAATGATGTCATTTTGTAAACTACAGTTTCCATAATGCTTGGAGGAAATAAAGGACAATTGTGTCATGGAGAGTGTTTTACTTGTACGCGACAGTCACATTTTTATGGCTATATTTGTTCACAACTCAGCTCCTGTCAAACCGCTGTTCTCGTTTGCAGACCAGCCTGCAGTTATCACTGAACTGCTGAACCTTCTCCTGCAATTTCTACACAGATTTATGGATGTTTATCTCTGAATAGACTCTTCTAATTATCAACTCTGCTGTCCGTATCAGCTGAAAAACAACACTCACCTCGATCTGACCTTGCCGAGCGTAAGAAGGATGGTTCTTTAAAATTTTAATCGCCACTATCTCATTTGTGCCCCGCTTCCAGCATTTGGCCACTTGACCGAAGGTGCCGCGTCCCAGAAACTCAAGCACCTCATAGCTGTTGGACATGGAGCACAGGATCTCGTGCTGCACCAGCTGGTAGTCACCCTCGCTGTGGGAGTTGCTGCTCTTGGTGGTGGAGGTGGAGTGTGCTATGGACTGAGCCGTGGTGGTTCCTCCTCCGCCTCCCGTGCGGTTCGAGACGACGGGGGCCGACAGTTCCTCCAGGATCTGGACGCTGTCGCTGCTGTCCACCTCCTCGCTCTTCCTCTTCAGGCTGTACTGCTTGTGGTAGAGGTCGCAAGGCTGCGAGGACGACTCTGCATCCTTGACGCGCCGGCTGGAGGAGGAGGAGGAAGAGGAGGAGGACGGAGGCCCGCGCAGGCTGCCCGTGCTGTCTGCCGCCCGCACCACCGTCTGCTCCCTGGAGCTGGCCGGCGGCAGGTGGTTGGAGTTGTACACCGGGTTGAAGTTGGAGCCGGAGGTGGAGGGAGCAGCTCCCTGGGTGGGGCTCTGCTGGTAGTAAGCATTGTCTCCCAGCTGGTTGGACACATCCCAGGCAGGGTTCTCAACTTTGAGCCTCTTTGAGCGAGAGTAGGCACTGGAGGAGACGGAGGGAGAGGAGAACACCTGGAGCTGCGACGCCATGTCTGTGGAGGAGGTTACAGACAAACAGCTGCATCAGACATGGGACACTCTGAGAAGCACCTGTAGCACAGATGTGGGGGTTTGAGACTGTGTGTCTATTGTTCTCTCATATTAATTGTTCTGTTTGTATTACTTGCTCTCCATCTGCTATCCTGCTATCCCCACCCCCCCAACAACCACTCACCCCAACCAGTCGAGGCAGATGCCCGCCTTCCCTGATCCAGGTTCTGTCTGAGGTTTTTTTCCCCTCTCTATTTGTTCTGGTTTCCTCCCACCACTGCCAACCTCTTGCTCAGATGTCCAAAGTCAGCTTTGGATTGTTGGGCTCTCTGTTCAAATTTCTAGGGCAGGGATCTCGAACTCCGGTCCTCGAGGGTCGCAATCCTGCAAGTTTTAGATGTTTCCTTCTTCCAACACACCTGATTCAAATGATCAGGATCGTTATCAGGCTTCTGCAGAGCTTGATGATGAGCTGATCATCTGAATCAGGTGTGTTGGAAGAAGGAAACATCTAAAACTTGCAGGATTGCGGCCCTCGAGTACTGGAGTTTGAGACCCCTGTTCTAGGGTCTCCACCTTACTATGTTAAGCGTCATGAGATGACATATGTTTGCGCTATACGAGGTGTGTCAGAAAACTGTCAGGACTGGTGTCACAAAATATACATTTCAAATCCAAACTACAAACTACAAATTTTCCCCTTTCAAGTAATCCCCCTGGAGTCTAACCACTTCCCCAGCCTTCTCTGCCACACCACCATACACTCCTGGAAGGATTCTTCCGGGATCCACCACAGCTCCGTCATCACAGCCACCTTGATGTCGTCCAGGTCTTCAAAACAGGTCCCCTTGATGACCCCCTTGAGCTTGGGGAAGAGGAAACAATCCCACGGAGCCAGGTGGGGTGAGTAGGGAGGTTGCTCCAGCACAGTGATGTTCTTCTCAGCCAGGAACTGTGGGATGCTCAGGGCATTGCGAGCAGGCACGTTGTCATGGTGAAGCAGCCACGACTTGTCCTAACACAACTCTCACCTCTTCTCGTGCGCTGAACAAAGCAAACGCTGCAGGATCTCTTTGTAGACGTGCTGGTTGATCGTCTGAAGGGGAAAACTGCTAGTTTGCTTTTTGTTTGGGTTTGAAATATATCTTTTGTGACACCAGTCCTGGAACCTTTCTGACACACCTCGTATAAATAAAATGTAATATGTGTGTGTTCTTGTTGATGCTATTGTGCTGACTGTTCTGTGCTGTTTCTGTTATTACACTTTACTATCAGTACTATGACTTATGTATTCAGTTCTGTCTACATGTTAACTTCAACGTGTTTGAGAATCCTTGTGAAAACAAGCTGACACATCTTAATGTGTTGATCTTCAATTTAATATAAAATCTAGAGCTGATATGATCAAACAATCAGGTGAAAATGAATCTGAAGCTAGTTTAATAATTCATTAATGCAGAACACTGGATGGTTTCAGCTTCATAAACATGCAGCATTCTTTGCTTTACACACAGTGAGTTAAATTAAACATTTTTAGGTTTTAAAGTGATCTGATTCGTCATCTTCAGTTGTACGAGAACATTATTTAAGATTAAAAGAGAGGTTTGGTTTATTTCAGCCGGGTATATTGGGTGTGATTTCCAGTCATGTGGCTACTGCGGCTCTGAATCATGCTAACGTTGCACTCTCCACCTTCACTGTAGGGATTCAGTCAAGCATAAATCTGGACGACTCCCTGCAGCTCCAACTTTTTCCAGGAATGATTTTCAGTCGTCTTTATAAACATTAGCGAGTAAAAAAAATCTCTTTTTGTCAACATGTCAATATTTAAGAGCCATATTTCAGCAAATTACATCAGTTACAGTCAAAATCTCAGTCAAATCCTTTTTCCAGGATTTGATGATTGATTCAAAGTGTTATATGTTGTTTTTTTATTATTTTTTTATCTCCTCAGGAATTGGATTGTGTTGTGAGGTCTTGTCACTGTTTCCTCCATGTTTATCCGTCTGGCTGTTATTGCTTGTGTGTGATCTTAATAAAATACTGAGTCGAACTCAAGGCTGGCAATTTTCTGTATATTTGTTATGGTCAACAAATTCCATAAGAAAGACCAAACGACAACAAAAGCTCATTTGTTGGGAACTGTTTTCATCTGAGGGCTAATCTGGTTTGGTGTTACACAGCAATGGTTTCAAAGTGAGCATGTAACATTAGTAAATATATAAAACAGTTTTTACAGCCAGGATAAGATGGGGTTGGACTTTGAAAAATGTGCTATTGTGTTATTTTTTTCTAAAATATATGTGTGCGTATATAACTCTATTATTTTTATATTTTTTTTTTTTTTCCCGAGACTGTGTGTGTTTTTTTTTTCTGTAGGATTGGTCAAGTTTGCATTTGAGCAGAAGCAGTTATCCATGTTGGCGCCTGTGCTTCTTTACGTATTCACCCTCTATTAATCCTACTACTTGGTTTTCAGGTTTGTGAGTCTTTGTTATTGGTCATGATGACAGCAAATATACTTAACAGCAGTCTCACAGCAACTTTTAATCCTAGTTTATGTGTCCACTTACCTCATCATTACAAATCCTTTGCTGTTAATAATCAATTCATCTGTTGATTATTTTACTATTGATCTAGACATCAGTCCAAAACCCCAAAGATCATCACTTCACATTGATGTAAAACAGAAAAACGTGGGGAATAGATGGCGTTTTAACCTCATAAAGTATCCTCAGTAACTAATGAGTTATTAAAATGGTTGATGTTCATCACAGTTTTAACTGTAATGTTTAAAACAGTCAGGCAATTAGTTGGAATACATAATATTGCCAGGTAATTTTGCATTATACTAAAATTGCTAACGTGTCTTTGAATGTCTGAAGTATTATGTATGAGTCTATTATTTACACTGTAGGGCCTGAACCCTAAATACTTAAATTAGTCAGGCAATTTGGTATTGTAGACAATATTGTAGGTTCTTAATCTTACTATTTATTCTAGTCAGGTGATTTTATATATATTTCATATATATACCCAATACATAATCCAAACTACACGATTTAAATGAGATAAAACTGTATGTCACCAGGGTCTTGACCAACAGAAATGATCTGAACTAGACAGCTAAATATACATAATCAACAATATGGTAGGTTCTTACTCTTAATGACCTGAGTTAAATGCAAAATTAATGATTTTGTATTGCTTTAACCCTAATATTTAAATTAGTAGGAGACACTTCCATAATGTATTATACTGTAGCGTATTAGCTGTAATATTGAAATTAATCAGGTACATTTGAATGTATATAATTTTGTAGGATTTGACCTATCTATTTCAGTTAGTCCGGTAAACTTGCATGTTTGCACATTTCATATTTTGCATATTTTGTAGATTCTAAAGTGCAACATTTAAGTCAGTCCAGGAAATGTTGTGTTTTATAAAACAAGGTAAGGTATTTACCGTAATATTTAAATTAGTCAAGTAAATTTAAATTATATATATTACAGTGTAGGGTCTTAACGCTAATATTTAAATTAGTCAGGTTCATTTGTATTACATGTAGTATTATAGTGCCTTAACTATAACATTAAAGTCAGTCATCTTCTTCATTTGTATTTCATAAGGGTCTAAAAAAAAAAAAAAACATTAATCTAAATTAAAGGATATCCTGCATAACCATTAATATCACATGGTCTTAAACATAATAATTAGTCAAGTGAATAAGTTTTATATAAAATTTTGGGTAGTGGTTTTGAGCTTAATATTTAAATTAGTCAGGTAATTAACATGTAATTAAATACTACAGAGATTTATCCTTAAAACTCGTGAGTGCTGCAAATGTGTAATGTCAGTCTTATTGTCCACTGGAAATCACTTGGGCTCAGCTGCTGTTCTTATAAATGTACTCCAGCATTTTGATTTTTAAACTTTATTTTAATTGCTGTTGTGTTGCCTTCAGGGTCTCCTGTTTTTGTTTTGTCTGTCGAAGCACTTTTGCAAACACTTGATTTTACAGATGCAATGTAAATAAAAGTCGATCATATTATTGTTATTATCACTAATAATAATCCTGATAATTACTGTTAGTATTATGATGATGATGATGATGTGACTCCACCTTGACAACCACAGCCCTCCACCTGAGCCTCACACTACGGTCGGTTGTGTCTCCTCCGCTGCCTGGCAGTAAACCCTGACACCGCCGGGGACATTACCTGTACCGGATGACTGAGCGCACCGTCGCCGATCTGACATTTAAGGCCTCTTCATCATCCCCTCGCCGGGCTGTATGTGGAGCTGCAGCCGATCAGCTGAGCTGCTCGCCGCCTGCAGACAGGACGGAGGACGGCTAACCGAGCTAACAGCTAGCTAGCTCTCTGCGAGCATCCGAGTCACACCTGACTCCCGTCCGCAGCCTCATCGCGCGTCAAGCGAGCAAACCGTGCATCGTGTCGGCCGAAATGTCAGATGTTCCTGGAGCGAGCACCGTCGGCTGGACGGAGCTCCATCACCGCGGACTGTCTGCTCGTCCTGCTTCCTGCCCTGCGACGTATGCTGCGTCATGACGTCACTGTAGCCGAAGATCGTCTCGCGCTGCCCAGAGTGTCCCACTCCTCATCTTTTCACTATCTTCGTTTGACCGAGCTGGAAACCCATCATGACAACTTTGTGATGATTAAACCATTAAAACACAAGCACTTTATTTGCTTTGACACATTTCTACTTACTGTGAGCTTAGTTTGTACTGTAAACAAAAATAATATTTAATTTAGTAAGATCCATTCGTATTCATAATAACAACAACAAAAACAACAATAACAATAATAATAACAACAATAATAAGAAGAACAATAATAATAATATTGCAGGGTTTAAACCCTACTATTTAAGCTAATCAGGTAAATCTGCATAATCTGTTATAGGGTTGTGGTGATATTAAAGTTGTCGCTCTGTTTTGAGCCATGCTGCACTGATTTCATTTATAAAACATGTTATAGGAGGGCGTATGGATTATAACCCTCCAAAAGTGGCATAAAAATCCATATTCAGGTAGTCAAGGTGGGTTAGAAAAGTAAAAGGCCTTAGTTTCAACAAGCTAACATTAAAAAACACCAACGACCACGTTAAACATGCACATGGTTCACTCAGGAACTGCTTGAAAGCTGAAAATCCACTGATTCTTTCTGCTTCTACAGTTTCTGGTTCTGGTGTAATCGTGGAGATGTATGTATGTATGTATTTATGTATGTATGTATGTATGTATGTATGCATGTATTAATTAATTAATTAATTAATTTAAAGAAAACATGTCTTTCAAGCCTGCTGGCAGGTTCTTGGGTTCACAAAAGTTAATAAACACACCAAGCACGAATATCCCTATTGGCCATGTGATTACACATTCATAAAAAATTTTTATTTTTTTTATTTTTTTTAAATCACTTCCTCTTATGACATGGCTATAAAAGATGTTGTGGAAAATATAATTAATGATTGAACAAAGTCCTAATATCCAAAATAAATGAGACACCACATTTTGAAACATATTTCTTATCATTATCTTATCATATTTATTATCTAAAATTTAAGCTTTTGAAAGGAATCAAAATATTTATTTAACAATATTGATAACTAACTGTAACACAAAATAAATAAAGTAGCTTGGAAATCGTATTCACTTTGCAAATTGAGCTATTTATTTCTCCTTCCAAACTACATTTTCAAAACACTTTTGATTATTTATGAAACAAAATATACTTGTTTTTTTTTTTTAAAAAAACTCTCTTTAGTATTACCCAATAAAACATCAAACAGTGAATCACTTTGTATTTTAGTTTTCTTATTTATGGATTAATTCGTTTATAACAAATGTGTTAATGCCTGTTTTTATTATACAATTAATTACAACAAAAAACATTACAATTTCTGTTACACTTTTAGTACGTTGTGGTGACACATCTGAACCGCATAATCATGAATCAATCAGCTGTCAGTATTTTTCAGCACCAGTTGTTTTAATATCATTTGTGTGTGTGTGTGTGTGTGTCTGTCTGACATTATTTTTCTGAAAATACTGCCATCTGGGCGCGGCTTCTCTTTAAAAGAGATCGCTAACGACAGTGGGATTGATCTTGTTTAAATACAAAATTTCAAAAATCTCGTTCTGAGCAGAAATCCTCCATATAATGATATTAAAGGAAATACTTGATGCCAGCTTTCAAGGTTTCATTACAAGACTTTTTAAATGCTTAAAATCTAGAACTCATGTTTCACCACAAGGTGACGCTGTTGTCTCATCCACAAAGAAAGACAGACTCAGTCAAACACAGACGACAATGTTTATTTCCATCCATCTTTCATCAGTGCTCCTGCTCTTTCAGATATATTAGCATATTTTTTCACTTCTACAGCACAAGTCACAGCGACTCAGGTCACTGTGCTCCATAGTGGCACTGCAAAGTCCATTTGAACAAAACATCACAAAGACTACACCAGCATAGTCGATGGATGCAAAACAAAAAACAGATTTCATATCAAAATGAACTGCTCATCAAGAGAAGTAACACTGCGGCTTCAACATAACTGATGGTGATATGACACTTTTTTCCTTTTTTTTTTTTAAGCTGAATTCAAGTTGAAATATAATGAGAGTACATGCATGCAGCACACAGACTGGACAGAAAGCAACATTTCTAAAGCACCGATGAAATTCCTTCAATAGATCTGAGAACAAAACAGCAATAAAAGAAACAAACAAGCGCTCATCTAACACTGTACAAAAAGCAATGCTGTATTTATCAACACATTTAGGAGGAAAAGGCCAGCAGATCCTCATAGAGCAAAAAAAAAAGCTTGATCAGGGATATAAGGCAGCATCCTAAACTTTCTTCACTTTAATGCACTTTAACTGGAGGAGTAAAAACAGACCAGGTAGTATCATATGAGAGTGGAATCTATAGAACAGCATCAGAGTGTCGCCACTGAAGCCCAGCTCTGAGTAACGTATGGAAAGTTGCACTTTTCAAGTATTCGGTTCCCCTTCCGGATGCTCTGCAGACTACCTGAAGGAGTGTCGGAAGTGCAAACTCCTTCGCTTCAGCTTCTCCGGGTTGTGAGATGCCATGTGGGAAAATTCTCTGAAGATGTCGAGGTACGTGGCGTCTCCTGATGAAGAAAAAGAAAAACCACAAGAGGAGACGATGAAAATCACAGTTCTCTTTGAACAAGTCAAAACAGCCTTTATGTAAAGGGGGCCAAAAGCAGGCCGAGGCCCCCACGAGGCTTTACTCCCCTCTTTTTTTTTTTTTCAACTTTTCAAATACTGAGCTTTTACTTTTACCGTCACCATGGTAACCGCTGAATCTACAGCCACAACAAAAGCGGCCAAACTCTTTTGTGTCTGTGAGAGCTCCCAGGCTCGGATGATTAAAAAGGGGATGAACATTCCTGATTTTTTCCCCGTTTGTGTCTGTGTGTGAGTGAAAGAGAGCTCAAACCTCATTGTAAACTCCCCCAAAAATGTTTTGACTCAACACAAGAAAACAGTTTGCATCAGTCTCCCAGAGTTATGAAAACTTCTAATTAAATTGTGTTCAACTAAACAAACTACATTTAGTTAGAGGAATTAACTTTTACCCTACAATCAAAGGAACCGCTTCTAGTTGTGAACTCACAGTGAAGAAGAATGAAGTCATCAAGCCCATTTCATGAACCTCTTCAGACCTGGTGTCCACATGCATGGACATCACATTCTGGGTTATATTACCACAGTAGTCCATTTTTTATTTTTATTATGTTACTATAATTATGCTATTACATATATGTATACACATATATTTAAATAGATTTTTCTTTTCTTTTTTTTTTGAGAAATAAAAATACGCATATCAAACAAGAGCTCGGGTCTCAAGAGGTTATGTTAGAAATTTGAGTTTAAATAACACACTGTATTACGTTGACACAGTTAACAACATTATTAAGTGAAGACAACTCGTCAAAATAATGTTTTCCTAAAAGCTTTATCTAAATTAGCAAATGGATTTCTTCTTTTTTTTTTTTTTTTGTTGAAAACATTAAATTGTATTTAATCAATGGTTGGAGTACATATGCAAGTTTGTTATTAACCTCAACTGTTTAGAAAAACCAAAGAAGTGGGTTCATCAACGTGTCCAAGAAAAAGTTATTAGGCAATTCCTTTGCTGAATAATCATCATCATTTCTTAAGCAAAATGGACAGTATGTGCTAATTTTTGTTCTAAAATATGATGATAGTTTTATTAATTGTATTTTTTTTTCATAAATGGAATATTTTTCAGTTTTGATAAAAATAGATATATCAGCATGTCAACATTATAGATATACTGACTAATCTTACATATAAAGTAGCTTTAAAATAGTAATCAGTTTGTGAATTCAGCCATATATGTGTCTTTTTGAACTGCATTGTCAAATATTTTAACATACCAGTTTTATTTCTGAATTCATTCAGGCATTATTAAAAGATTAATTTATTGGCTGTTTTATGTTGTTTTTATAAATTTGTACATTTTTAATTTGAACTGTCCATCAAGAGAAAATGAATAGGAAATTATTTTGATTAACAACCTGAGTTATTTCCCTAAATATTTGCTCATTTTTTACCTTAAAATGCAATTATTTGCTGTTTTATATAATTATAAACTGGATTTTTTTTTTTTGTTCTGACATGGAAGACATATCTATCAGTTTGTATTTGGGAAATTGTGCTTAGACAATGTAAAAAAAAACAAAAAAACAAGTACATTCAGAAAGCAATCAGAAGATTAATTGAAACTAAATCCCATCAACAAACAAAAAAAACAACAACAAAAAAACAAAAAACAAAACTAGAACCATTACAGTAAGATGTTCGCACACCTTAGTTTTGAAGCTTTGATGGTAGAAATTTAAGTTTTTCATTTTTAACAACTCAAAAAATGAGTTTTTACTTCATCTTTATGTAGCTCAAAATCACATTTAGAACACTATTAGATGAATTTGATGAGAAAGATGTAAATTTCTCCTTTAAAACAATCATAAAGCAACAACGTAGGAGAAAGCAAACAAGAACAAGATGAAGAGCTTCAAGGAGAAATTCATGCAGCATGCAAAGTACAACATGCAGAAAATTAGCAGCTGAAGCAGGACAACATAAGATGGCATGAATTAACTGATGAGAGCAAATGAGAACAAACAAGCGCAGCGACGAGGTATGATGGTGCATTTTGTGAGTACATGCAAAGAAATGTTTAGTTTCAGTTGAGTTTCGAGATACATTTTTAACAAGCATGCATACATAGTTAATGACTGATGGATAATGTAATAAATAATGTAATCTTATAATATACTTTGTCTTCATATGTTATATGTTTCATTTATGTAGCACATTTTATTATAAGGAAACTCAGTGTGCACACACATTGTAATACTTAACTGATACCTAATTAGAGCATTAACAAAGAACTTACTATATTTATTTATGAAGCATATTTTGTGAAGCACTTGAGTCTCTTAAGTTGACTTTGAGTGAAAACTTTTTTAGTTTCTGGAGTAAAAACAAAATCTCAGAGATGCAGCATGTGACTGGTTTGTTCTGAATGTTTTATAAGTGGCTGTGAGGATTTGTTCTCCTTGTGTGTAATCATAAAACATTAAATATGACTATAGGTACACTGTGGTATTAATGATTCACAAGCTGCTTGTACACGTGCTTTTTTAGGCCTCACAGTATTTATTAGGTACAATTATACTGCTAATATTTAGACTGTTTAAGCTCTTCATCACACACGATGTCATGCACATTTGTTCCAGGTTAGAAGTGTGTTAATGATGTCATATAAAGTTAGTAAGAAGCAAAGCAAAAGAGACACAGAAGCAAAGGAGAGGTTAGTTTTTAGTCACACCTTCGGTTTATTTTCAGCATTTTTAGAGACACCGGGAGGAAAACAAAGGTAGCAGTTAGTGTTAATATGCACAAATATTCAGAGACGCACGCTCTCTTACAATATCCAAAGAAATCAACAGGTAACAGTCAGAGACGCAAAAAAATACAAGAAAGTTAAAAATGGCATGTTAGAAGAAAGACGTGTTAATCGTTTTTACTTTATATACACAACAGTCACTGCAGACACACCGAGCTGTACAACACGTAATCCTTCTATGGCAAATGATTGTTTTCGTCACGACTTCATTCATCGCACAAAATTTTGTGAGTAGTTGTGTGGCTCCCGCAGTTGCCACGTTGTGTACTGCATGAAGTCAGAAAAGGCTGCGTTAAGAGAGACAGTGTGTTTTCAAAGTGCTTTGAATGCATCGCTGACGAGGAGGAAGGAGAGAATGAGTGAGCTGCTCTTTGTGAGTCTGGATACCAAAGGATGATCTGTTTCCCTGTCAAATACTAAAAACAAGAGAGCAGATCTATTTTATGTTTTGGGTCTAAAATTGAGAAATTAGAAATGGGATTGTATCAAAAAACAAGTTGGTTCTATTTTCAATGTTAATGAACATTTGGAAAAGTAAAAAATAAGAGGGGTTTTCTCATTTTTGGTTTAAAACAGAAACATTTAACTGGGACAGTTTTCTGTTTTTGTTGTTGGTTTGAACAGAACCTTTTAAAATGGGTCAATTTTCCAATTCTTTAAATTATTCGTTTAAAATGCTGTGAAAATGTAAAAAAAAAAAAAAAATGCCTTAAAAAAAAAAAAAAAAAGATTTGCTGCTGGTTAAAACTGGAAAAATTTAAAAGTTTTCAAATTTTGTTTCTCTTGGTTTAAAACAGAAGAAAGCACTTTGTCTTCGGTATTTGACAGAAAACACCCGCCTGCCACTTTCATGTCCTTTTAAAAGTATTTCATCGGCAAATACAAGCCGAGGACTGTACAAAAATATGTTGGTGGGATTACAGAAGGGGGTTTTCTTTTCGCTGAAAGGAGGCGGTGTGACTTTTCAACCGGGAAATTTGGTGATTTGTTGGAAAATATTAACATTTTCCTGAGACATGACTCTGTATGACTAAAATTACAACATATTGACTTAGAACCCAGTGAACATGGACTTCCTGGCTTCAGCTGTTTCTGAAAATGTCACTAAAAAGTCACAATTCTCAATAAAAATGTCCAATTATGAAACTGCAAATAGCACAAAGAGGTGGGCATTCACTCTACCTGTAGCCCATTTGAAGGCACACGAATGACTTCAACATGTTAATATTCTATAATGTTGTTGCCCCATTTCTTAGGGTCACTTTCACATTAGAAATGACGAGTTCTCCTCCCCATGTGACCTGAAAAGGATTGTTCTAGTGACATAATAAGCTCTAAATCAACAAATATAACAAGCAATAACCCGGGAAAAGTCTCCACCACAATCATTTTTGTACAGTCCCTTGTAGAAAAAAATCTTCATGTCCAACTATGAAAAAGAAAATGTAAAAACACTTGCTGGCTCTCTGAAAAACTGCTGGTTTTCTTTGGTTTGAACTAAACCCAACAGTCTGCAGCAGCTTTGAAAGACGAGTGACATCTTTGGGAAATCATCAGTCTTTTTCTAATTTTGCCTCAGCCTATTCTGAATCACTGCCATTTACTGTGAGCTGCTAAGGAGGGCAAACAAGCGGCTGGATGACTGAATGCAGCCACATGCAGCGGCGGGGCTGCATCGTCATCATCATCCAGCCAATGGAAGACAGCAGGGGAAAAGGGCGCTCAGTGTTTTTGCATCCACTAATTTCTGTCATGAAAGTCACTCCATGCACCGTTCACTGTCATGATTTGGCATTATATAATAAGGATAATAACATTACTCAACAATACTAAATGTCAAAGATTCACATACACTGGGTACAGAAGGGAACAAAAGCAACAGGGCTTCAGAGGACCTGGGCAACAGCCACCCATGCATTATAAACAAAGGACAAATCTAATATCGGTCTAGTCGTGATACATCAGATAAACAAACATTATGACATACAAATATTGTATATACAGTAATACATGTTAGTTTAGTGTGAGTTATCAAAAAATGTCCATCTTCCAGTGCAGTTTGTTTTTGCAGGAAAAAAAAAAAAAAACCCTCCACCAACGAGTGATTATACATCATGAAGCTGCGGAGAATATTCTCACAATGAGAAGATAATACTGCTGCTATACGCGTGCGTGAGTGCTCGGCAAAATAAAGTCTAACAAAATATATCCAGCTTAAAAAAATACCATCTGCATTGTTGTCAAACATAATACAAAAAATACTGATTATCTGCACTGACGTCATCATTGCACTATTGCTCTGGGAGTTTTGCCATAAATAAAAACGAGCCAAAAAAACAAAACAAAAAACTAACTAGAATTCAAATCACTGTTGGTAAGAAAAAAGTGCATCATTTCGCTTTTTTTTTAAAGTAAAAGCTTCGCTCGATCGATCTCTCGACCACCACAGAGAAACGATTCTAAGATCATTTACTGTCACAGTCATCGCTGGCTTAGGTTTCCCCTCATGACGGTCGCACTTTTTAAATAAAGAGCTCCTTCATCATCTGATCACAAGTGCACGTTGGACAGATCCTCAGGGTGATTTAGCTGCACAGATTTAGCCAACATGAACTCTGATTCAGCTGCGCGATCAGTTCATATTATTATTATTATTGTTACCAGGCTACAGACACTGTACAGAGTTATGAAGTGGGAGCAGTCACTGGTTCTAGAAGTAAATATTCTTCATTTTGTGTTCTTAGTATCCTTGTTTTCTTCTGTTTTTCTTATTTACATTGTATATATTGTGTATATACCTCATCTCTTTATTTTTTTTTATAGTTGTGTTTTCTTGCTTTTCTTACTGTCGCTGCTGCTGTGACATTTCAAATGTCCCCTTGTGGGACTAATAAACGATATTCTATTTGTCTTCTTTCCATTTTCTTATTTCAGATTTGTCTTGAACGATATTCTCAATGCTATTTGCAGGATAATTCCACCTAACTTTAACTTGCATTTGCAATAAATGTAGCATATGTGGTTCTTTGAGTAACACTAACTTTGCACACACTGGAGCAAAAAACACAACTTCCCCAACTTGCTTTCTAAAATCGTGGAGTCCGACTCACTTTGCCAGACGGCTCTGTAGAACACAACGATCTGGCTGCAACACACCATCATTCTGCTATAGAGTACAAACACTCTGGCATGTTTGTTCTTCTTTAAATCGATCAATTGAAGTATGCAGCTCTGGTGTTGCCTCAAAATAGCACTGTAAAAAAATGGACAAATCACTGAAAAAGCTTGGCTGCCTGACGACACCATCTAAATCCTCTGCAAAACATGAAATGTTCAGTGAGGTAGGCTGCTGCTCTGACATTGTTTCCTGCAGCAAAGACAGGCGTAACAAAGGACAGCGCTGCTTGAACTGAGCAGCCAATGTTAGCTTCAGTTGCAGTAGTTACTCTACTGTTTGTGCTCATCGCTGCACTCACAGCTACTAGCCAGCTACCAGAGGGAATCAAGGTCACATTGCACTTGGCTTAGTTTGTTCTTAATAGCAGAGGCTTCCTGGGTGATTAGATTAGATGTTTAAAAAATTTTGAGGGGGAATTTTTATTGGAAAGCTGTAGGGAGTTTCTCTTTATTGCCGCAATACTTGTTTCTCCAAAGTTCTATAACAGAATCACAGAAAGCTGGCAAAGTCAGCATGAGCCGTAGAGGACATTAGTGGGAAATGTATACATTAGAATCATCTGTAAACATACTAGATATTAAAAGGACCCTAAAAGTTTATGTTTCAATCATCAACTTTGAAGAGAAATCCCTTTATTCTGACAGCTCTAAATGCTTCAACACTCATGAGTCTGTTGATCAGTAGGAAGAAGTCAGCTGGAGCTAAGAACCAAACTGCAAATTGCAGAAATGTAATTTCTCAAACATAACTTCTTTAGCTTCGCCACATTTTTGTGCTCCAACTGTGATGAATTCAACATCATTTACTTAAAAAAAAAAAAAGAAGTGAGTTATACTTAAAGACGCCAGAATATCTGCTCACACTTCACACAATGCAGCGGAATGAAATCTACAACTGTTCAAATAAATTTGAGCGTGCCTCTGAAACCTCCAAACAGAGAATGTTCCTGAATACTCTGCCCATGTAGTTATCTGTGGTCCATTCGTAGCTTGACAAGCTTTTTTAAAAAAGTGACTAATCTTTCCTTGGCAGTGATTTCTCAGCTGTGTTTGGACTGATCAGCACCTCGCTAAAATCACCCAAAATGAGTTTTTTCTTTTTTCTTTTTTTTTTTGGCAAATCTGACATCATTGAAGTAAATGAGCGCTGAGTTCTTGTTGGATCCTGAGTGGGGAGCTGTCTGCTGGCAGGTGTCTGGTCTGAGGTTGACAGATTGTGCAGGGAAGAGGAACACTAGCAATAATCTGATGTAGAGAAGAAGATAAACTGGTGGTGAAAAGTCTCTTGGACGAGCCTGAAGCCTAAGAGCCTCATCATATGTCTACTGGCACCCCCTGCACTGCTTCACCCCTGACTGGACTTGATTAGCAGTCGGCTATGTTGAGGCAGATAAACTCCTGTATGCATTTCTTATACTGCTGCTCAGTGGGGCTGCTGGTTGGGTATTGACCTGGCTGACCGAAGGGTCCCTCCGACTCCCGCATCTCTTCGTTCATCCTGGCCAGACGCAGCCTGAAGGGAAGATGAAAATAGAAAGAGAGGAGGAGCAGAACGTTAAATATTCATCAAAACCTGAGAAAACTTGGTCGAGTCTACATTATGTATGTAAGATAACGTACAGCGTGACGATATCCGCATTGGCTTGCTGCACAGCTATACTCAGGGGGTCCTGGCCGTCCTCATCACCGTCGTTCTGTGTAGCTCCCCGTTTGAGGAATAAACACACCTGCCTGGAAATACAAAGGAAGTGAGATCAATGCACATCCAATGAAATTCTCCCTACAACATATATCATGATCACTGTACGTGACTGGACTCGTGCAGGAACATTTCCATATTCTCAATGTAAATCTGTTTCATCTTCTTCTTTTTGCTCAATAAAGTGTTTCCAGTTCCAGAAAATGTGCACACAGTCCAAGGCCCTAAATCTGCTACATGAGGTGCCTGCTTCGGCTCCATTTGTGGTCAAGATTCATTCACAAAAATTGTCAACAAAGACTTCTGCATCGCAAGTTCTGCTTTTGGATAATCAGCAGAAGAAGTTTAGCAGCATCAGTCAAATTAGAGGACGAGGAAATATCGACGTTGTATTAGCAGCACTGGAGGGAGGAATGATTCAGCACAAAGTTAAGCGCTTAAAGATATTTTTTCTAAAGCAGAGCTTTAAAGGTAACAGCTGTGCCAAAACATGCCAGTAAAAAATAATCATTATGTTTGTTTTAGTACAATTTTCTATTTCTGTTACATATTTTAACCTGAACTTAAAATCAAACCCATATAATTCTTAGACCTGTAAGACACGTTAGCAGACTGTTAATTATTTACACATTCATTTGGGGTTGTGTTTCTGGCCACATGATGAATGGAAGTCCAATCAATATTTGCTCTCTTTTTTGGTTTGTAACTATTCCTGAGAGAAACATCAGGCTCTTCAGCTGCTGAATGTGCTCTTCGGTGCTGAGCTAATCTCTCGCCAGATTTCATTTCTGCTGTGCATTTCACATAGCTTGCTCCTCCCTCTCCGCTATCTGTGTGGTACTGTCATTAAAATCCTCTTTGCTACAGGAAACATCAACAAGCTCTGCTTATCAAGTTTTGCCAATGATTTGTATTGTGCATTAAGGCAGCCCTGCTTGCTTCTATCGGTGGATTAGCCATTTAATGACAGCGCTCCTCTCCCTGCGTACAAATGTCCCACCAAAACAAGTCCTCCCACCACTAATTTGCAGGGGCGCTCCTGCTGCATCCTGAGCTTAGCAACTCGTAAGATGATTGTGAATGGCTCAAAGAAATACAAAGTGTTTTTGTACCTCATGACAGGATGATAATGAGGTGCAGCCAGACCATTCTCTAGTGAACACTGTGTGAGATAAGCGTTGTGTAGCTTGTGTAAAGTAGATCTCTAGAGATTTTCAGTGAAAACAGCTGCCTGCTGTGATGGACTTGAAAACTTAAAGTTGCAGGTGAACAGCTAAAAATGAGCTTGAACATGCTGCAAGTCTCAAAAAAGGTTGAGTTAGAGATTTGGGTGACAATTCTCTTAAAGTTCATCACAAGGACTTCTAATTGTCTTCTAATTAGCATAAAAAGATCAATTGTAGCCACTTGATGTTAAGCAATTTTGAAGACAAGGCGAATTTGCATAACAAGTCTGAGCCACTAATGGTGAGAAAAATCAATTGTGTTAAACCACTCATCAGCAGGAGCGTAAACGGCTCCTCTGTGACTCATGACTCACCCTGTGTGTCCCAGATACGTGGCATGATGAAGGGGTCCCCGCCCTCTCGCGTCTCTTTGGTTGACATCAGCAGCGTTCTGGAGCAGAAACTCACAGGCGATCAATGAACCCTAAAATAAAGTTAGCAGTTAGCTTCACTCTGACGATATTGGTAGAGATTCAGCCGGTAAATGGGAGTTCAAAATTTATATTCACACGCCCCCATCTGCTGACATTTCTGGTCATTTTGGTGCCTTTTGTAGGGACTTCTGTTTATATAGAGAGGGGACTTTATGTTTTAGTTTCCTTTAACTTTTGGCTTCTGCTATCAAAACAGTATTTCAATTTGTGAGTCTAAGGTGTATTTAAATCATATTCAGGATATGCTACTTAATGTAACAAACTTAGTTAATCATATTATTTTTTACATTTTTTTGAGGTGCAGGTATTTCGCTATCATGCTTTCACCCTGCAACAATGTATTGTCCAATATCAATTTTTGTGTTTAATTTTTGATGATGTCATTCATATGGACTTTTTGTTCCTCATAAATGCTGTAAAACCAGTTTGCTACACAGACTTTCCTGACTATATTATCAGCATTATTTTGTCCCACTTATAAAGCTCCTCAGACATTACACAGGTCAAGAAGTTCTCCTTGTGGTGGAATGCTTCTTTAAGTGTGCTTCGTCTCTTAAACATTAATTGAGATATGATACTTTCAATCTGAGAGGTTTCCAGAGTGACTCACCCCGATCACAGCCTGCACGAGGGGCGTCTTTCCTTCATCCTCGTCGTTGACTAAATTGACGTCAGCGCCGTGAGCCAACGCTTCAGCCATTACCGGCAGGTTGCGAGCTTTCGATGCTTTGTAGAGCAGCGCTCCGGGATGAAGGTCCCTCATGTCCTCTGGGTCTGATGTCTCTGGCTCCACCTCCAGCTCTGCTTCACCGCTCGAGTCCTCCGACACCTCACACTCTGAAAGACAGCGTAATCAGACAAAGTGGTCATATAACAGGATTCACAAAACAGAAAGACTGTTGCTGTGGTTGTTGTTGAACATTCCTCCATTGGACTCACCCTCCTCTGTGACGCTGTTCACCACCGAGCCAAACACCAGGATGTCTGTGCTGCCGTCTGTGCTGCCTCCCAACCCGCTGTCACTGCTCAGGCCTGCCGGACCGGGAGACGCCACAACATGGACACATTAGTCACCGAGGCCTCTTTCAGGCCGAACAGTATTCTCTGAATCCACAGGCAGGGGCCAACACAGGATTCAAGCATCCTAACCCTACACTTTAACAGAAATCTATGGTTAAAGGTGTAAATTGTTGAAACCAGGGAGTCGCTTACTTCGAGGCCCAGATCCGGTATCAAAGTAGGAGAAGAGCGAGTCCAGCTCATCAGGACAAAACAGGGATTCTCGTCTGAACTTTGCTGCTGCTGTGAGACAAACACAAAGGAACAATACACGTTAGGGCAGCAGAGTAAAAGCATTAGTTGGAACATTAAATTGTCCTCTGGTTTATCCATCTGTTGCTCTTTTTGTAAAGTATATTAGAGCGTTTTCAAGCTCTCAAACTGTGTCCCTCCAATGTCTCATAACATCATGTTGTTGTAGATATTGGAAGTGCTGGACAGTGTAGCCTATCATCATAAAACACGTTATTCAGTCGATATATTTGCTTATTGTTTATTATTAAATGACATATCTTTAATAAAGGCCAGGAAAAAAGGAATTTTCTATTTATTTAACCACCTTACTTTGAATCTAACCACTTTAGGTTGGCAAATGAGCTCCATAATCAAGATATGACTGTTTATGATTCACAGAGCAAACACGCTTGGAGTTTGTTCACACAACTGAACTTTGCATTTTCATTATGTCTATGTATATCAGATACGTGGCCAGACACATCGAGAGTTTATATTGAGCTGTTGTTTGTTGAGCGGTGTGATAAAAGCAGATATAAAAGACTTTAAATGGTTGCTCTTATATTTGAAGGCTTTGTAACATCTATCTGAAGGTAGCAGTCCGCAGTCTGACAATAAAAAGCATGAGAGGGTTGTTCAGTGTCTTTTGTGTACGTCTGACAGCAGATTTTTCCTCAATGTTATTAAGTGATGGGTGTTCTTTTCTTGCAGTCACATTCTTTGCCATTTCATACAAGAACAGAACGCGATCACTGGATTATTTTGATACTTTAGAAAATCTAAATAGGCAATGACATCTGTCTTTTTTTTTTTTTTTTCAATGGTTTACTGATTTAATTTGTAATGAACACTGGATATAATAATATTCCCAGGAAGTCTTTGCTAATCTAAAAATTAGCACATCAAGTCTGCACGTTCAAGAATGAGTACAACATTTTTTTTTCTTTTTCCCTCCTTCTTAAATACAGTGATGCCGACGGGCCTTTAAGGGTTTAAAAGAGTCTTAACCGCCTCCATGACCTGTATGTCGCAGTCTCTGCTGCAAATCCGACTGCTGATTGTGTTTATCAGAGAACATGCACCGGTCTCTTTGACTCACGTCTCTTCATCTGCACAACCGTCTACCAGCAAAATCTGAAAACATCTGATATGCTGTATAACAACGATGTAACAACCCTTTCACATTTAGGCTTATGTGGAGGACACCATTGATAAGTCTTTTTTAGGTCTTTGACTCTAATCTGATTCAGTGAAAATAAACCACATCAACAGAGATTAGGTGACGTGCCTGAGGAGAGGGTGGAAGGGGAGGTGCTGCCCGGCTCTTGTCGGTATCTCCGTCGCGTTTTGGGAACCGTGGTGGCGCTGTTGTGCCTCCGACACTTCTTCACGCTCCACCGCCGCTCCGACTTCCTCTCCCCATTGATGAGAATCTCAGTGGAGCCCAGCTTCTTCAGGAATTTCTTCTCTACATACTTCGCCTTGATCCAAGCCTCTTTTTCTTGCCTGCACAGCAACACACAACATGTAACAAACTTCAGCAACTCAAAAGGAACATTCACACATATACTGACTAGCAGCGTTTTATGTATTCCTACCTCGAACTGGACGGTAGTGGCTTCTTCAGACCTTGTTCTTGATATGAGCCTTCATAGATGTGGTTGATGACACTGTTTCCAAGCTCACACATTAACTACAAAGAAACAAGTAAAAGAGTTATGACAATAAATCAGTATTTGAACAATTTTCGAACTATGAATAGAAGATCGAGATCAGGCTAATATCTGTTAAAGCTTGACGATGGTAAATGGTTTGCCCAAGAACACTTTGGCATGTGGCGGACATGAGGATTGAACCGCCAACCCAGAGACTAGAGGACAACCCACTTTACCACAGCCGCCCCAATTTAGCTTAGCTTAGCATAGGGACTGGACAAACTGGGAAGCAGTTAGCCTGGTTCTGTTCAACTGTCCAAAAATCTGCCTGCCAACATCGTCAGTACTGAGTGACACTTCATAAGTTGTTTGTTTAATCCATAAGCTGTGGTTTTTATCCAAGAGCCGCTATCGCCAGGTAACATCACTGACAGATACATAGCATTACTTAATGTAAGGTGCTTATGTGAAGTGGCTAAATCTACTGAAGATGAGACATTTTGAGAGGTGGAGGAACCTGAATAAGATTTTGCAATAAACCAGTTCTTAGTGAGTTTTGAGCATCATTGTTTGTTTAAACTGTTGACAAAAAAAGTGACATTTTACATCATTTCAACTTCATTTTTAATGTTTAAAAATAGGTTGTCAATAGAAAAAAAAAAGTCATAGTATTTGCCTACAAAATGAACACTGATGAGTAAATTCCTGGCATCTTCACTGGTTGTCAAGAAAAAGTATCGTGCATGACCCTGTGTAAAACCACAGGGTCTTAGGTGTACATTTCTTCATTTGTATAGATGAAGCAAACAAGGTTTTAATTTGTTTTAAAAACTTTAATAGGCCCATTTGTTACCTTGTTTTCAGTCTTAATGCTAAGCTAAGCTTAGCTAACGGGCTGTTGACTGCGCCTTTGTATTTAACTCACACGTATAAGAGTGGTGTCAGTCTTCTCTTAAAAACCTCTGCAAGTGCATATTTATAAATGTCAAGCTCTTCCTCTAATGTATTAAGAAACTTGTCTGTGGCACATTTCCTGAGACAAACTGTACCTTTAATAATTCTGGTTCCCACGAGTCCAGCGTTAGCGAGCGCACTTTTGAACAATGAACTCCAAGACTCCTGCAAAAACAACAACAAAAAGAAGAAACATATTTTGAGTCCAGAAATGCTGTTGATGTTCTGCGGAGAAACAATATAGCGGTGAACGTGGAGGAATGACTTTGTTACGACTGTAAAGCAGCAGATGGTCATCAACAACAACAGAAATATTCTTCCAATATGAGAAGAGGAAGTTTAACAAATGAATAATACGCTACGGCGTTGTGCGGTGACCTGGTTTGAATAGCTGCAAGTGTTATCCCGGGCTCCTAATGTCATGCAAATCACTGTCTGGTATCCAGGCAACAGTTGCATGTTAGAAGGAAACTGCATTGTAACAAGAGGTCACGACAGATCTAACTGTGAGAAGACGAGCACACAGAGGGAACATGAATATTCAACAGGTGGGAACACACACGGGGACGAGGTTCGTCATTACATAAGCAATGATAATTGCAACTTGAAAATAAACACACAACTCCTGAGGGACAGTTTTCCCACCGGGCTCTTGAAAACTAACCTCAGTGATGTAATCCTTAAGCTGTGTGTGTGCGGCAGAACGTGCTCGCTGCCTTTAGCAGTACAAAGTAAGGCCAAAGGAACAGACGGCTGGCAGCTCTTACAGTCCTCAGAGCCAACAGCCGCACAGCACAGAACAACAAATCAGATCTTTCACTGACTGATACTCAAAAATTCCTGTTACTTGGACTGTGAAGCCTCACTGTGCATCATTTCACATACATTCGTAATACTGTAGAGCTATCTTTGCATTCATCTGCTGAAGATGACTGGGGTATTCCATATTCTTTGTAATATTATTTATTTTAAATACAACTTTTGTTCTTGTGCTGCCATTTTACTTGCTGTATTATAGTTTGTCTACCTAAAAGACAATTGCAGTCTAACAAACAACTTACACAACTGTGATGTGTATATTTACAACCGCCAAGCATGTGTTCTGGAGGCAGGAGCAAACATAATGTTTGATACACAAATTATTATGTAAAGCTCAGCAGTTTTATATGTCCTGAAACATATCAGGACGTGATCTTTAAATCAGAGTATCGGCTGTCGACAATAAAAGCTCTGCATTTTTAGTTTTACTTTATAGAGCACTGTACATGTTTAGCAGTGCATCCATATAGCACAGACAGACTCACAATGGACGGTTAAAAAAAACATCAGAATTGACCCTTTTCATGTCACAGTATTTTCCTGGGCAAAACCTGTACTTACATTACCCACAATTCAACCTGACTCATCCAGAGATTCCTGTGTGTTATTCTAGTAGTGGCTACCTCAGCTTGTAGTCTTCAGACTACATATCAAATAGATAAAGTACTCATTGTGCAGATCAAAAGTTAGGGTACTTAACATGCACTGGAGTATTATATTGTTATTATTTATTCATTTTATGGGTTATCATCACTGGTGCATGAACAGATCAGCAGCATGAACAACTTTATATATTGATATTTTTATTTCCTACACTGCAAAAACCTCTGAACCATCTGAAATAACTTTTTAGATGAAGACTTTTGTAGTGTGCACAGCATGTAAAATGTTTAAGAACAAATACAGCACAAGTACCTGTGGATGCCGGAGCACTCGATACACAGCAGGATACCCAGGTTGATGGAGGCCCAGCGAGGGTCGGCCTGACCGCAGTCGCAGCACTGCTCGTTCCCCGGCAGACACTGGATGCGCTGCAGGATGGTCTCTCCTCGGGCGCTGCGCTCCCGCGGCTCACTGGCTGAATCAATACTACTGGTGGATGGAGAGGCTGTTCTGTCCAGATGCTAAAAATAAACACAAAAACATCCGTTACGATTGTGGGCCTTCAATATATCTGTGTTAATGCCTAGTAACAGAGTTCAGTAAAGGCTCCATTCAACATGCAAAAATTCATTGAAGTCAAAGTAGCAATACAACTTCATCATTGCTTTTTTTTTTTAGCAAAGTAAAATTCACAAGGATTTTTTCCCCTTATTTTTGTACACGTTAAACAAATGAGCTTTCGACATGCTACAAAGCATATTTGTTATCCCTCAAGCAAGTTTGTTACCATTAATCCAATGTGACCCACCTCTATGTAGTAGGTGTCTGGGCTCTCTCTGTAGGCTGAAGCAATGCTCGCTTGAACGGCCTGAATCCACGCTTGTCTCAGCTTCTCAGACTCAGCCTGAAGCATGCAGCTCCTGTAAGGCAAACAAGGGAAATGCTAATATCACCATGCTAGCATGCTAAACTGTACCCTGTATGTTTATCATGTTAGCTACAGGTATCTCAGTTCAGCTTGTAACTGTGCTAAACAGAACCAGAAATGTGTCTCTGAACTTATGTTTAGCAAGATTTAAATGACATAACTCAATTTTACGACTTGTGCCCTTGTCAACAAGCATCGTGTAGCTTAACCAGAAGAGGTGCTATGTTGATTTCCTGGTGTACAGTGAAAACGATTAAAGTAAAAGAAAAGTAATATGAGTCGATGTTAGCAGCTCTGTAAAACTGTCCATGCTAACATCACCCTGCTAACATGCTAACAATGCTGAAAATAACATGCTAATGTTTAGAAATCATGTTTACCTTGTTCACTACCTTAGATTAGCATGTTAGCAGCGAACATTTGCTAAACAGTGTTAAGCTGTGACTAAAGCTAACTAAACAGCACTGAATTGAAGAACTGGTCAAAACAAGCATTTGCGTAACTTAAAATATGTTTTAATAAAATTTCAATAAAATGGCTAATTTTCAAGGTAATGTGATCATGCAAACATATATCTTAATGATATGAGCATGTTAGCATGCTAATAGTTAATAATAAGCACTAAACACAATGTACAGCTACACTATGTACTTGTATAGCTTAACTTTAATTGGTGTTACGGTGATTTCCTAAAGCCCAGGCAAACAGATTACACAGGTACACAGTCTACCAGCCATGCTAGCAGCTCTGTAAGACTGCACTCAGGTACAATCATGCTTTGAGGTAAATGCCATCATCAGCATCCCAGCATGTTCACAGTGACTATGCTAACATACTGATACTCAGCGCTGTGTTTTTGTTTACCATCTTACTTTAGCATCTAAGTCTACTTTGTTTTATTAGAATTTCAATGTAGGGTCAGTGTCTTTTCAGATAGTGGTGCTGAGTTTACTTTAATTCTGTAATATAATATAATTTATAATATTGTGGCATAATTTTGAGAATTTAATGTTTTCTGAATTTTTGTAATTTCTCCCTCAATCCCTCAATACAGGGGTCCCAATAACACAATGTCATTCTCAAGGGCCAAGAGGTAAAACATTTGTCCTCTCCTAGAATAGAATCGAATAAAACTTTATTGATCCCTTTGGTGTAAACCTCAGGGAAATTGTTGTAGATCCCTTCAATCATTCAATTCCCAGCTCTGTAATTGTATAAAAATAATTTTGCAGGTATTTGGCCGTAACCAAAGCACCAGGAAAAAAATCTGACTTGATGATGGCAGTAGAGGGAAAGTCATGGGATCACCAAAGTTAGTGAGCTTCATCGTCTGGAGACCATGAATGTGTATTCAACATTTCATGGCAACGGATTAGTTACAAGATATTTATTTAAGACCAGTGTAGACCAACCGATTGATCGCTGGAACAGTGCTGCTAGTGTGGTTATGATGCTTGTATGGCAGTGACTTTGTGCCTTACTTGGAGGGGGAGACGACCTCGAAGCAGAACCTCCTCTCGATGTCCTCACATGGTTTAACAGAGCACAGTCGGAGGTCCTCCACCACCACCGTCAGAGAATCCTGCTAACACAACACGACTTCTCATTTCTCTGCTTATCGACAGCCCAAACACAGGTAGAAAACAGCTGTTCCTCCCTGATAAAACATTTTTCCTGGCAGCAGACAGCCTCAGCGTACCTTTCCATTACATTATTTACACACACGGATGTCAGGCAGAAAAAGCCACGCTGTTGGCTGCAGATTGAGCTCTCAGTTATGAGCAGAGATCTCTTGACTCACGCAGTCGGTGAGCAATGATGGATTTCAGTGGAGATCGTGTTAAAAAACATCACAGCTGCACTTAACCTCTCAGAGCCCGCTGTGCCCCGGGAGAAAGCTGACAGCTTAGAGATATATGGACTTGCCTTGAGCTTCTTCTGATACACCAGCTGACTGTTTTGTATGGAGAACCACCGTCTAGAGAGAGAGGGGGAGATAAATAAAACATATTTTAGATGGATATCCTACAAATGCTGAAGGGTCAGTGCGCAGAGATGAACCCCTGTGGATACCGGCGACCAAGAAGGTTGCTTCATATCACAGTCTTATTAATGTATGGCATTTTTACATCTTACTGCACTGCACTACACTTTTTTCGCTCATATTCCTTCAAATATTGACAACTTTTCACGATTAAATGCACTCCAAAGCAGCCATTAGCTGCTTCTGTTTGCAGGTCACCCTTGGACGTACAGACAACTATCACAGGATCATTTTCATGCTGAAGAAATCATGAAAACACAAGGATTCTGTGGGAAAGCGCTGGATTTATGAGAAGCATCTTTTTTTCTGCAATTTCTAAAAAGGTTTAAAGACGTTTATTTGCAATGATTTCAGAGTTCATGATATCTTCAGGAACTGCAAGTCACTCTAAAATCACATGTATAATGTCTGGATTTGACAGAAGGAGCGTAATTTCTACACAAATCAGTGATCAGCTATGATAACTAAGTTGCTGTTTCATAGAGACAGTCTAGGCTCAGATAGAACGATGTAATATAGTTGAAAGTTGGTTAGTGGACCTTTGAGCTTAGATTACCTTCATCAGATTTTGTTTCCAAAAGTCAAACTTTCTGTTGAATTTAGCACTTTCATCTTACATAGTTTGACCCCTCTGCTGTGAGGTTAGTGTATATTACCTATACTGCACATATAACACTACATGCTTTAGTGTAGCACATATATCTATGCATATTATACTTGGTTTGGTTTTATTGTCTTACAATAACCTACATATAGCACCAAACTAATTTAAGATATGACATGCTTTGTAAATCCTGAAAAAAACTGTTGTGTACAATATTGTTCATAAAAATTACATAACCGAGTAAATGCCGTCCCACTGGAAAAGCAATGAGAGCATGTAACATGACTAAACTAAAATAAAAATAGCTTAAATAGAACTAGAAGTACTACTGGCAATGACACTGAAGTAGTAAAGTAATATTACAAATAAAATTGAAATGTTACACATTATTCTGATGTTGCATTAACTATTGAGAAAGTAATATTGCAAAGGTGATTGACATTATTGTGCAGAGTCTGATGTTTTGGTTAAAAAATACAGGTTTTATTTGATTTTTTTATACAATACTTTATCTGTTTATTTATGTCTCTCTGCTGCAGTAACATAAATTTCCTCCCCTGTATCAATAAAATGTTTATATCAGGATTATTCTGTGCGTTGCGTGAAATATACAATATAAGCTTGATACTTAAATCTGAACAAAAATATCAATATTATTTGCAGTAATAATTTCTGAATAGTTTGTGCAATACCAGTTTAAGAATCATGTTTAATATAATTGCATTACTTTTGCCATTATTGCTTCCTAATTTTCAATATTTATCTTATTTTAGCTTATTGACGTCCCCTACTTTTAACTTCTTGCTGTTCTATTAGGCACTGTATTTATTCTCATGTTCTTGTAATTTTGTTCTGAGAAATATCTGGCTCAAGAATTTCCTTCATGATTAATAATAAAACATTTTTATCTTATTTTATCTTGAACACTAACATTACTGGAAATATACAGCGTTTCATTTTGAATTTTATCTGTATAATCCGCTAACGTGATATATCACAGAACATATATAGAGATTCTAGCTGTGGTGGTTACCTGTTCCAGGTCTTGAAGGCATTGCTGGCCCTCTTGAACAAGTAGCCCTCCATCACCACACCATTAGGAGCATCCACGTTGAACTCCACTTTAGAGTCGTCATATGAAAAGTCCTGAAGGAGAAGAGAAAGAGCAGCAATATGAACCCAAGTCGTCTTAGATGGAGATCATTGTTTTTGTTCTAACCCTGTAATCACCAAACAGAACACTAAACAGTCTTCTGCAGGAAAACGCTGCATGCGAGATATTCCTGGAATACCAGCAGCATTCGATGTGCACTTTACTGTATGTACAGTCCACATACGACTCATCATAAATTGTGCGACCATGTAGAAACGGTCACGTGTGCGTCCATGTATGCATAGAAGTTGCATGCCATCTTCCTGTGTGGCACACTGGGGCGTTTCATAACTCAACAGATGCGAGAGTGACGCAGATAATTACATAAGCATTGTGATTCGGATGAAATTAGCCTCTAACCTCTTCATGACTAACAGCCGAGCACTTTAATGCCAACAGAAAGTGGTACACAGGTATTTACAGCTCAGGGCAAAGTTATGGCCCTGAACCCTAAATTAGAGGATTCTAGAGAGTACAAATGCATTATTGAAATTGGAGTGTTTTGATAACCTACATTTTAGAAGTAATGTAATATACAGTAGGACAGAAGATTAACTTATCCATAATTGAATTTCAAACTTTGTAAGCATGTAGCCTTGAGAAAAACACCAGACCCTGTCTTCCCTCCGGGCCGAGTTCAGGCTGTTTCTTGTTAACATGCAGAGAAAATGTGAACGTCTCTGCTGGAGTGACCCATATAAAAACAACATTCACCTACTCTGCTGTTTCATAACAGAGTATATGTCCTTACAGCAGCTCCCAACACACCATTAACTTCTTACTGCTTGTGTGAATAATAGAACGACTTACTGCGCTGCACACGTCAGCATTTTAGCTTGTATACATATATAAAAACAAAGGCTGAATTCCTGCACACAGGCCCAAAATCACAATGCGTGACAACACATTTTTATACCAAAGCCACCATTTGTTGTAAACCAAATCACAACCGACACCTAAGGAAATTAACACATCCATAACTGATCATTAAAATAAGAAAAAAAATGCAACTGAGAGGACAAAAAGTTAAATTTGCATTTTTTTCTTTTTTTTTTTACAAAGTTGGGAAAAGTTAAATCAGCAGTTTATATTTGGATTCAACGTTTCATAACCAAACTCCTTCAAGTGAAACAAGTCATACATATATTAATGAATCAATTACTATTCATGATTGCATTTTCCTGTGCACACATCTACCCAAAGTACATTCATTTTTACATATGTACATACAGTTTGCATACGTTACTGAGGATTATGCCTGGAAATTTTAATCTGAGTCTGTGCTGAGAGAAAGTAAGAGTTGGGAATCAGAGAGACAGAGATAAAGTGAGAGGATCTTACAAAGGAGGAAGTCTTTACCAGCACTCTTGCTTTAAAGCTAAACCGAGATACAAAGTTAGACACGATTCCTCTTAGAATAAAGTTGAACAGTATCTTAAAAATTTCAAATCCACCCACCAAACTGTGGTCCCAGTGGCAAAAGATCTTCATTTTCAAACGCTTAGTGTGTTCCAGCAACATTGAAAATCCACAAAGAAGGCAAGAAAACTTCTCTAGGAGACCAGGTTTCTCAGAGCAGAAGCATGTCTGTCTTCATGCTGCATCCCTCTGGGCGGAGGCTAACACATTGTGCCGCTGCAGCGAGGAGAGTAATCCCAACACTGACATGTGTGCCCTCCACTGCAACCACCTGCCTGCTGTACTCTGAGCCTCGGGATTACCACTAATTACCATACAGCTGCCAATGTATCCACGGCAGGGTGCTGCGGACGAATAGCGGACCTCACCATACACTACTGTAGCTGCTCTTGACCCAAAAACAAGCAGGCTGCTTTGACACTTCAGCGCTTGGTTTGCTGCAGTTTTAGAACTCCCTAAACACACCTCCCTCGTTGAAGAAGGTGGGAGTTTGAGCCCCATGTTGACCCAGAGGGAAACTATCTGGCAGGCAGCCAAGATCACCAAACAACCCCGACTGAGAGCTTGATTTACCATCTACAGTGACAGCAGCTCTGCTCACGTCAGTCCCCGCAGTGCAACTAATAAATCTGTGAGAAATCAAGTCGATGCGTCTTACCTGCAGCCTCTCTGTTCTGGAAGTAGCACATCACAGACATTGAGGCAACGCTGAACAAGCTGTGCGCTGGGTGGAACTCTGCACTGCAATCTCCCAAGCCCACAACAAAGATCATCTATTTTTAATGATGCAACGTCACACAGACAGAAACTGAACATCAGTGAATTATTAAACGAGCGGGAGACTTCCAAATGTGACGAGCAAATAAGTAAATTGTTGTGGAGCAGCAGGCAGAAAATAAACCAGGAGGGAACACCGGATGATGCAGACAACATGTCCTGATGCTTCATCCACCTGCTGCTACTGCTGCTGCTGCTGCTGTGCGTAGGTCGGCCTGCAGGCCAGGCTGCAGAGCTGGAACACCAAATGGTGAGCCCAGTTGGCAGCAGTGATTACTCAGTCTGCTGTGAAGCGTTTGTTTATTGTCTGTAGGATCATTCTGTGGCTCATTATTACTACAGTTGAACAGCTTTCATCTGTCACAGACTTACGTCTTTGTGGCGTACGTACCTGCCGGACACCTGCCTCACCGCCTCCACCTAATCCACTACCAACCTGCTCCACTCAACTACAAAGCTATCTTTTCACACACCATCCCAATATCAGATCACAACACAGTAAACACTCCACAGCCTTTGATCTATTGTGCCAGTGTGAAAGAAGTTGGCACAAGAAAATGACAAAGCGCCAAACCTGCAGTGATCAGACAGGATCAAGTTAATGCTTAAATTGAAAAATGCGATTGAACAACAGTCCTAAAGAGCACATGTTAACGGATCAGTGACCACTTGAGTCCCTGACTGCAGGATGAGAAAACTTTCCTTTGCACACAGTTCTCTGGTTTCTCTGAATCCTTGGAACAATGACTTTCATCTATTGAGCTGTGTTGAGGTTGATGTTTCTGCCATCTGATGACCTCGTCTAATGAAAGCTCAGGGCTGAGTTATTTTTGTCTGCACAGAAAAACCTTTTTTATTCCTGAGTGAGAGAGAGAAAAACCATCTTTTTTTTATTTCAAGAAAGAGTGGCCAGATGTAAAAATGAATTCATAAACTATCATTTTCGGGCTGATTCGATTAGAGCTGCAAAAAAAAACTTAGAACACAAAAATAATCTATATTTTGATGCTTGATTTATAGTTTTAATCATTTCTTGGCAAAAAATTAAAAATAAAAATGCAGGGTCCAGCTTCTTTATGTGAATATTTAATATATTAAGTTGTCTTGCATTATCACAAACTGAAGGTCTTTGGTATTCTGGCTGAAAAAGCATGTGACTGTCACTATATTAGGGTCAAAATCTTTAATCAGTTTGTCAGGCAAATAATAAATTTATAATGAAAAGAAAAAGTAGTGGCTGCCCTAAATGTTGTATTATGTGTTTATGTTATGTAGATTAAATTACTTATGCTTATTGCTTTAGGGCTGCTGGACTTTTACAACCATCTTGTTGTGGCTTAATATGCTAGAAATAACCGAGAACCTATTCACCACTTCAAATATTTGGGTATCATCCTGAACTTCAGTGGCTTATTTAGGGGTGCTGTCAATGAGCTACACAATTAGACACGCGAAGCAATATTTGAACCCTCTGTGAGCTGTGTAAGAAATTGATTTATGAATAAATGCGAGGTGATCTACACCAGACTTAAGAATTTCTTTGTAATAGGACAATGGTATGACGTTGTTAGCTGTACCTTGTGATCTACACCAGCTATGTTGTATCCCATTGAAGCTTTAAAAAAATCAATGTCTGAAATGCCTGAAGGCAATATTACGAGTAAATAGGGTCAATTTGTAATAAAACAGTCGATGGAGATGAACTGAATCAGAACCACTGACTACTATAGAGAACTCTTGAACAGTACAGAAAAATAAAGGCAGCTGAATGACATGTAGCTTTTTGACTACAGATTATCTGGCTTTTGAAAACATTAACTGCTTTAAAATAATGATTTGATGTTGAAACATCAGAGAAGTAGTGTGCTGAGCTACAGCAGATGTACATTTTTTTTTATTCCGTCAGAAATGACAAGCTATGAGACCAACAAAAATTATAAAGGTACTTGGAAGAATCTGTAAGTTCTGTGCTGATGCTCAGGGATCGATATCACATATAGTTCAACTAATTTTGCTTTCTCGTGCTGAAAAACATAAGAAAATCTGCAAACTTTGGGCTTTTCTGATATAATTAATTACTATTCTGTGTTATAAATCAACCTGTGGTTCAGTGGTCTCCTGCAATAACAAGTTGACAATGAAAAAAAACATACGAGCATTTATTCTCATAACATCTAAGTGGAGCTTCACGGTAAAAATAAACCCAGCGATGCACAGCGGCAGCAAGCGGCGCTGCGCTGGTGATGTAAACACAGAAATATAGAATAGAAGGCAGAGCTGACGGCCTCGGACAGGACTTCTCCATTAAACCTGCCGTTAAAAATAAATGGCTCTGGCATTTAGATGCTTTCCCTGCACTGTGTGCCCGGCCAGCAATAGTGGCAGTTCACGAATGGAGCACTTTAACTCCCTTTCTGCTCCCCTGGTTTCTGCTCGCGCTGAGTAAAGGCTGCCCCTTTGTCCTGTGTAAGTTTACACAAGGCTTATTGCACATACTTTATGTGTTGAGGAAGAAAAGGAACAGGGGATAAAAATCTCTTTAAAAGAAGGAGAATGAATAACAAAGTATGCCACGTTGTTCTAAACGCAGCAGATGGCAAATACAAAACAAAATACAATGATAATGTGCTTTACATAAAATCTGTTATGTAATATTTCAGAGTCAGATAGCTGGTGAAATGACGGAAAAACCTTATGAAAAAGTACCAAAGGAGAAGCTAAATGACTTTTTTTTTGTGCAGGCTTATTCAGTGCAGTTACTCTGTTCTCTATTTTAGGACGCTGCAATGATCTGTTCTCAGTGGCTGATGTAACAGACAGTTTCTATATAGGCCATTCAAACTAAGTTCAGTGTTTCTAATTGTTCTGTATAAATGATTCAGGATGCACTTCGGCTTGCCCTCAAGGCTTGTAGAGGCCAACTACAGCAGGAGGAAAACTTCAAAGGGGTTTGTTAATGTTCCCTGCTAACACTGTGGGCTACGCTGTAATCTGCCCACACTCCAAACCAAAGATGTGCTTCAAGTTTTTAAAAAATTTGAATTCAAATGGGAAAACAAATGGAGGCGTACTCACCTGCATCAGGGTCTGGGAGGAGATGGAGGCATTGGGAACATGCAAGAAAAGAGAAGAAACAGAGCATTAGAGCCTCCAACGGCAGACTGGTTTAAATGGAGATAATACCCTAATCTTTCAGGTTCACTGCACCTCTGATTATCCTCCTTACTGGCTTTCAATCACACTTCAGCAACAAAAAACATCACCCATCTACACACGAACAACTATATATTCATTCAACATGGCTTCAGCTTGTGACCTTTATTTTTTACTACCACATGTCCCTTGGTGATGGATGCTGTATGAAGCATAATGTCTAACAGCTCTGGCACAAACGGATCAATAACTGGCCCCACATGTGACCCAGCCCTTCCCTGTGGGTCTGTCCACAGCACCACACCACAGCGCCTGGAGGGAGAGCGCTGGCTCGAGCTGTCTGACAGATGGTCACTGATCCTGGGGTACGGAGGAGACAGACACTGGCCCGCTGAAAATAAGGCTTTCTGAATTATTAAAGGAGGAGATGCCAGACAGGGAGTGCACCCCCTGTTTATGGATTTCATTATTTAAACAACACAGCATATACAGTATATTTATAGAGCTGCTAAATCATTGCTGAACAAAATGAAATAAAGAGTCAACAGCTATACTTTACCCATCTGAACCCTGAGACTTGATGGTATGTTTAAGATGTATGTTATCTTTTTTATTTTAAAAACGCACTAAAGTTTCACCATTTATCAGAACCAGAAACTTTAAAATCTGAAAGAATTTCTCCTGATTGTCACCTTTCCGATGCTCCTTGAGCCACTAATGTGTGACGTACCACTCATCAAAAAAACTTCAGCAAATCAAAGCTTAAAATCTTGATATTTCATTAAAATCACTGAGTTTTACATGCCTCATTTGAAACATTCTACATTTTCTGCTCTCCTCTACACAGTTGTGAAGCTTGAGATGCAGGATTTTATATTGGAGTAAAGAAATGAGCCAACAGTGAGTAAAAATGTGACGAACAAAGAACAAAAAATGTTCAGAAACTGTTTGGGGGTTCAGAGAGTTAAATATCAAAACCAGCATGCAATCCTGATTAATTTGATGATCTTCTGAGTTTTCTTCTAACACAACCATGAAGTTGTTATTTGTGGTTCGGTGTGATTCACTGTCCCTTCCATTACTGAATATACAGCAGAAAATATGTTAAATGTTATATGTTGCCTTCTTCTTACAAACCATATCATCAGAGCTGTCATAAGACATTAATTCCTGTCTATGACACCCTGTCTCACATCTTTTACCAAACAGTAAATCACCTTGATGCCCCTGAACACATCATCAGTGATGGTTTCTGGGGTCATCGGGGTGTTTTCGCTGTTTCAACATCACACACAGTCACCAAAGTGACCCAGCTGTGGGGCTGCTTGTGTCCATGTAGCGCTACACCACCCTGGCATCTGTTGTATAACGTATCGACATGTCGTGTTGGCTTAATGTGGTTCTGATTTCACTGAACCTGATTTGAGATTTTGCAGAAACATCAATATACCTACTAAAGTCTTGTTTGCTGCCCACAGCTGGTTGTGTGTCTTTCCTCTGACTTTATTAAATACCTGCAGCGTGCGTCACACAGCAGCAGAATCAATAAATTCTTCTTTACTCTGACAGTAATTGGCACATCTATGTAAGCAATACAGCAGCAGTACTTTACAAACAAGGATTTAATGTTCATCTGTTTTCTACAAATTCAACAGTTCAGCTGCTCCACACAGATCCCAGGTTTATGTGGTGGAAATATTTCTATTAATGCTTCTCTGGACAAATTCTGAGCTTCACCAGAGCTGTTGGGATATTTCTAGATATTATGCGAAGGAAAAATTACATTTCAGTGTCTTATTTATATTTATATTCTGGGAATGGAGGCAAACTTTTTTCTTTTTTCAAACTGGGTCCTACCACTGTCTGACTGAAGAGTTGTCAAATTTCAGTAGGAACAGATTCCAGAAGGTCATATTTAATCATGACAACAGTTCCACTTCATTATCTGATATTTGTCAGGCCCAAAAAACAAGGAAAATGTGTGATAGACACTGACACGGCATATTGATTGATAATAAATACAATGCCACATTTTGGAGGAAAGCTAGTTTGCTATAAATCTGTTAATCTCATGATAGTTTTCATCTTTTAAAATTTGTGCAATTTTTCTTGAACCTTGATGGAGGTGAAAAAAGTTGTCTGCAGTACAACTCGACAAACTGCAAAGCGGCTGACTCCATGCATCACATGACCCTCCTTGAAGACTCGTAAAGACAAAATGAAACCTCAGTTAAGTGTGTAACACTTTGAATTTTGCATAGCAAGCGCTACATACTTAATCAAGAGTGCTGCTGACTTTGTGGGTTTGTGGGTCAGCACCCATTTTTCAGTTGAGCATGTCAGTTATTGTTTGTTTGACAAAGTAAAATCTGAAAATGCATCCTGAAGGAGGGTCATGGATGTCTGTAGCAAATGTAGAATCCAATAAATATTAAAGATTATCCACTAAGAACAAAAAGTCAGAGGATCCATCCATGTCTGTATAAAGCTTCATATCAATCCACCAGAGATATTTCAGTCTGCACCAACCAAACAGTTCGACACTGCCATCGATTCTGCTAAAAACACAGAACAATCCATAAAGTCAGCACTTCTCTGGACTAAAAGAGCTTTGAGGCTCCTGCTTCTGCATCAGCACATACATGTGCTGAGGACTGCCATCTACAGCAGACAACAGTGGGATTAATATCTTAAAACACTTACTTCCACCTGATTTAATGCTTTAATCAATGCCTGGACCTTGTTAGGGAGATTAATCAAACACTTCCCAGCTGCCCAGGTCTAATCCCTCCCCAGTCACAACAGACGCATCGCGCCAAGTGGCAGACTGGATATAGGACGTAGGTGTGATGCACATTCACCCTCTGTTAGTGTGTCAGAACAGCTCAGTGGCAACCTTCCAACCGACTAAAGAGTCCAAACACGAGGGCATTCCCTACAACCATCCTATTCAGAATAAAATATAAAGAAAACAAACATGAAGAGAAGGAGAAACAAACTGCATGGGAGCACCTGCCACAAATCCTCAGGCTCAAAATAAATCACATTAGTGTATCTGAAAAGCCTCCTCCACTTTTCTGGTCAGCGTAGAGACAGAAAGAAATCTCTACATCCACATCAAATTTGAGACGTTTTTTATTCAGAAGGCAACTTAGCACCAGTTGCAGAATCATGCTGGCAAAAAGAGTACAATGGAAACCAGTAGAGGCAATATAATGTAGAAATATGTTTATTTTGTATTTCCTCACAATTTGCTGTACATTAACTGTATAGGGATATTCAATTAGGCAACTGCATTTAATGGATGGATTAAACAATCGGATATGTCTGTTGAGTTAAGTTTTATTTAACAAAATCGACTTGTTATCAGATGGCAAAAGCAGTGACAGTGTTTTCTGCAGGTGTGATGCTGCTCACTGAAATTCCTCCTGCAGTAAAATCCATTATCGAACAATCCCAGATTTAGTGGATAAGTGTCTCCAAGGGGCGATCCAGTGGCTGAGTGGCTGGAGCAAAAACTGGACTATTTACAGCATGTCATAATTCGACTCTCTTTATCCACATTTACTGTCTCTTTTTGGTAAAAAATCTATTTTTCCAATCAGCCATAATTGGATAAAACTGTCTGCTCTTTATACGAAAATCTTTTTTAAAAAAATACAGATTTTTGATGAGGATGTTATCTACAGATTTGTCCTGTTTTTTCCTTTTTGTTTGGCTTTTTTTTACAGTCAACATGTAGATCAATATTTTTATTCTCAGTTTACTAGCAATAATCTGTAAGTTAACAAAACATGGAAAATCTGTTAAAAAATAAAGAAAGAAAGAAAAGAAAAGAAAAAGAAAAGAAAATAGACTAAATTGTTCAAAATTTACACTAGAAACTCCTCCAAAACAGTAATCTTTAACAGCGTACAACAAAGAAGGGGAAATATTCAGGACGAGATGTTTAAAAATCTAATTCAACCCACTCTGTGGCCTATGTTGAGGAAGCTTGCTTCAATTTAGTTTTTGCAAATTTCATGAAACCTATAAAAAAAACACAAAAAAACTAAAACAAAACAAGAACTCACCCTCTGCTGAATGGTTGCATGTTTATGCTCCATTTCCCTCTTCTCCATGGCCGAATCAATCACCAACTGATCCAGCTGAAAGTCAGTTTGCACAGACAGAAACAAGCCGCTTCAGTCAAAAGTCAGTATGCATGTTGTAGTGACATAACTGTGACATAGTGCAGTAAACACCACAGAGCTGGAGAGATTCAGAGCAGCTGACTGCGACACTTTCCACTAGCTAATAAACTAATCAATGTTCAGTAATGAAGTGCTGAATCAGTTCTCAACAAACGAGCTGCTTCATCAAAACATGAGTGTTTTCCTTCAAGGGAAGTAGAAGGAATTAGACAATCTAATGCATCAAACTGTTTCAATCATTAAGCGGGAAAAAAATACGGGACAAATTACGTAGGTGTCCCTTGTTTGTAGTTCAGTGAGGATCAATCAAAACAGAGTGTCTGAGGTGGTGGTAACCATGACGATGACGATGCTTTGCTCACCTCGGCGGCCAGTTTCTTCATGTAGGGGTCGATCTCATCCAGCAGGTTGTAGCCCTGCTGGAACAGCGAGTACTGGGCATGCATGAACGACAGCATCTGAACAAGACAGATACATGAACATTAGGAGGAGCTGAGACCAGAATATACTGTAAAGATGAAGGGTGATGGTGTATCTGCATTGACTTACAGCATCCAGGATCTCAAATTTCTTCTTCGCCTGAAGCACATTGATCTGCAGAGAAAAACATAAGATGAAAATAAGATTGCAAAAGCCTTGCTGTACTATACAGTGTTTCTGACACATACAAGGCATTGACATGACTCCCTCTAGTGGACAAGATATAAATCAAGACAAGCTTCAATATGCCCTAATAAACATTTTCTTGAGGGCTATCCCTGAGTTAATTCTGTGAACTTCAAGCAGTTTCTGGGCATTTGTTGCTCCTGTGCATATTTAGTCACTGTGCACTAATTTTTCACTGCAACATAAAGTTCTGCAGGTCTACAGAAACAGCACACCCACGGTTAGAAGGAGGGACATGTCTTTTGTGCACTACGATAGATTAATGCCATCAATCACGAACAAAGAAAAATAAAAAGTTGAATTTGCATATTTAATTAATTTATAAAAACTGAAAAAAACAAAACTAGAATCAATATGTACAAAGTTTTGCTAAGTTCCCAGAAGTGTGACTGAGATTGTTGGAAAATGGTCGCTCAACATATTGTGCATATTTTACTACTTACATTTTTAACTTGTTTATATACTTTTCTCTTATCTGCTCTGTGTAAACACCGCCTGCAGTTTAGCTGAAAAAGTCCGTGATTTTTTTTCACGTGGCTGTTTGTCACAGCTGAGTCATTTATGCCTTCCCAGTTATGCTGAGGAGCACAGAATTTTTAGGGTTTTACTAAGTTTGGTCGGTGCCAGCAGTTTACTTCTGGTGAAGTTTTAAAGAAAACATATATAATAAAGTGACTTTGATAAAATATCATAATTTTAGGCTTAGATTTGTTAAGTTTTCTGATGGAACAGCACCTCACAGATGAGTATTTCAAGAAGAAAGTAATAAATCTGACAATTCTTTCTGTTTTTACAGTTTCTGGCTTTGATTAATGTTGTAATTTCGGCCATTTCATAAAAGAAAACATGTCTTCCAAATCCGCCAGCAGGTTACAGAGTTCAGAGGGTTAAGCCTTTTCATTGTATATATGAACTGATCCAAACCTTAAAGATTTTTTGTGCTACATTTAATAGGTCACTTACATATAAAACACATCTCCCTACAGCTTTGACCTCTTCTGCCTGCAGACACTTTTGATTAAGACTCAAAAGGGTCAGAGCCGTGAGAGAAGTCTGTCGGCAGACAAACTGAAGAAAGGAAGGAGGGCACAGCCATCACAGCGATCGCTCTGAATCAGTCTGCTTTTGTTCCCGCAGGCAGTCATGGGTACAACGTTACAACTTGTGAGCAAAATAAACCCGTGCTGCACATGACCAGAGCGACGGATGTGTCACACAAGCAGAAGGACGGACAGAGACGTCGCTGCAGGCAAACAGGCTGCATCACGGTCATTTCCTGACTGTACTTTACTGGCAACATGAGTCTGTCAAGTGGGAATGCAAACGAATATGACAGCATTTATCATTTGGTTATAAACAGATAAAAGCAGATTTGTTCACACAGATTTTCCACAAACGTCACAATACTTCTTTTCAGGGTCATTACGAAGTAAAATAAAGCACTGAGACATCTCATAATTAGTGTCTTAGATCTTAATCAACCGATTCAGACTCTTTCTTCTGTATCAAAAGCAATGCAGGTGACTGTTGTCTGTTCAGTGTGAACAGATACTGCAACTATCCAAAGCAGAACAACTTTCCATGATGCAGACTTGCCAAAATCCAAAGAACTATGCTCATTTTAGATTTTATCACCCAGATTCTGCAGGTAGTTTCCATAAATAAACACATAAGATAAAGTGCATTGTTTAAGAATAAATCAGGGCTTTCCTACTATCTCGGTAGGTGAAATGTTGGACAAAAGCAGAGTCTGATGTTTAAACTTGTAGGGAGGGAGTACTCCGCCCAGTCAATGCTGTCTCGTATTTTTAAACAAAGAGATATGGACCTGCATCAAAGTTTAATGGGCTCTGCCTTGGCTCATGCTTCACCTCTCCACCAAGTTTCATGAAATTCAGTCTGGTAGTTTATTTGTAATCTTCCAAACAGACAACAGAAATGAAAACATTCCAAATTTGTAAATATAACAAATTTCATAACAAAATGTGAGGATTTGGAGAAAAATCCATCCAAGATCCAAATCTTGTCTTTTCAGCTAATCAACTCATGGCCCATCAGATTTATTTGGCAACAGCGAGGAGCGATCCAGTCACCTGACTCCAGATACATGAGTCAAAACTTCACCTCCAGCAGCTCCAGCAGTAAAATGCTGCTGATTAACTGATGCATCAGTGTCAACAACCAGTTATGTTGTACATAATAAGACATCAATCAGAGGGGGCATTTACTACATTACTACTGAGCACTTTTACTTAGAAACTTGCTTCTAATAACGCCACCAAACTAAACACTACACAGATGGAAGGAAGAGGCCTCGGCCATTCATCGGACCTGCAGTACGTAGTCCAGAGCCAGGTGTCGGAAGCACTTGCGGGTGATGCTGAGTGTGCTGGTGGCTTCTTCCACTTCGTGAGGCTTGTTCCTGGGCGCCTGAGCGTTCTTCACCTGCGCTATTTCCATATCTTCACGCACCCTGTCAAAGTGCTTCTTGGTCTCTTTAAACTTCCGGACATCCCTGACAGACACAGAGGAACAAAGCTGAGGTGAGAAAGCGGCACGGTAACTTCACAGAGATCACCACTGCAATTCAAGACAGAAAGATATTTCAGCAGGGTCTCCACAGTCGCCTGCTTTAGCTGCCGTGCTCATGATACGTCTCTGACAACAGATTTGGGCTGCAGAAACTTGTACCGTGTTTAATATTTGAACACAACAAAAAGGTTTTCGGGGGTTACAAGGGTATGTTTGCCTTTTCAAGGTCGTGGACTTTGCCTTTCTGAAAATGTGCTGAATTTTTTAAAACACCTAAAATCCTGCAGGGATACCTGACTGGTTCACTGTGAATCGCGGGTTTACTCACTCTTTCACAAAGTTGTGCAGCTGCTGCTTCACAGACCGCTGGGCTTGATCGAACAGTATCTGAAAAAGATGGACGGAACACGTTAGTGATCATGATTATGAAACAAGTAAGGGTGAAAGGAAGAGGCAAATTATAATTATGAATACATAAATTATGATTCAAGTCATTTATAAAGCCAAAATACCAAAAATGTCATAATTCCAGCTTCTCAAATATGGCATTTTTTCTGCTTTTCTTTGTCTAATGCTACAATAAACTGAACATTAATTAGTTATAGACAATCTGAACACTTCATCTTGTGCTTTAGGGAAATTGTGACGGGCAATTTAACCATTTTCTGACATTTCACACACAAAAAAACATAGAACAAATTAATAAAGAAAAAATGTTAATAATGAAAATTAGTTGCAGCCTGAATAATATTAAACCATTAGTGACATATTTAATACAACTGGTGCATATTTGTGAAATGTTATAATCTATTTAAGCTCTTTTCAAATGTGCATATTACGATTTGTAGTTAGTTAATAGTGCCTTTATCTTTCGCAATGCATATTGAATTTCATGTCCACATATTGCAGTTACAGGTAACGGTCAATTTGTGCCATTATTGGGGCAAAAAGTGACTTTGTTGTTTTTATTACTGGTTTAAATGAACCAGATTTCATTTACAATATTAAAAGCCTATTAGTTCTGGGTGATAAAAAATTGGATCATTTTTAACCCAATGATTTTTTTTTTCTTTTCCACATATTACTATTAAACCAGTACAGAAAAAACAGAAATAAATAGGGGAACAAGAACTCACATGTGGAAGTGGCAGTGCTGCAGTGTGGAAAGAAATTCTAGCAAAAAATGTACTTCTGGTACCAAAAGTAAAAATTCTTAATGCAGAAATGGGCTATTTCAGAATAATGGATTATAATGCATTGATGTGTTTAATGCACCGATAAACGATTTGATAAAACTTATAAGGGTGGTGTAAATTTGGACTCCATTATAGGCTGTTGGACAGCTTGTAAATGATTATTGCTATCATTTACTTTGTCAACTATTCTTTGCATTTTAATTCTGAATCCGCAAAGTTACTCAAGCTCATCAAAAAAAATGCGGCGTGTAAGAAGCAAAAAATGAAAATATTGAGGTAAAAGCACCTCATAATTATACTTAATGAAACCTAATGTATAATGTTACTTTCTTTCATTGCAAAAAAGATGAAAATGAACTCATGCTGTGTGCGCAATGGCACACTTTAACAGCATGTTTTTTGGAGGGAAACAACAGTGTGCTTCTGTTAAACCACTTCCAACCAGCAGAGGGCGACGATGCACATCTGTTTTAACCAGATGCACATAAATGATGCAAGTGAGCTGTTAATGCCTGTTGGAATGAATGGAGGAGTGATGTTGCTCTGACTTAAACACACCTGCTCTAACACAATAACACGCTGCCTTCAGTTAGGTGTTTTACATTTAAGATCCCTCCTCTTCTCTTTGAACTCTCTGAGCACATCGTCTGTGATTGCTGCTGCTGCTGCTGCTGCTGCTGCTAAATAGGTCACTCGGGCAGAGAGGGAGGGAGGAAGGGAGTGAGAGGGAGGAGAGGAGGCTTTTGGTACAACGTCTGCATCCAACGCAGGGTGCAAACCAGTTAAACAGTCCATGTGTTACCACCACAACTGAGCAGCTAGACTGGTTAAAGGGTTTTCGGCCTCATCCTGCCTGAATAATTGGATATGGAAGTGTCTGTGGGGATTAGAAGATTTGAGTTGGCCAGGCTCTATAAAACTAGGCTTATGAGTGTTTTAATTCAGGGATTACAGGCGCTGATGATGAGTAAGACACTTCTCTGTTGTTGTCACTGTCAGCAGTGTACAGAGGGAACCACTAGGCAGCGTAAAAATAACATACATGACTGGAATTTGACTTTAAAAGAAAAAATGTGGCTCAGTTGGAAGCGGTCAGTTTTACAGTATTCCTGACACCTCTAAGAGAGGCGTGTTTGTTTTGATGGTTAGGTAAGGCTGCGTTTTACTGCTCTATAAACCCACTGGGTCCAAATAAGTGTGAGAGTGAAGTGGAACAACAAAGCCTATCTGCAAACACGCTCTTTATTGACTAATGCACCAGATGCTGCTTCGTCCGACTCGCCAGCAACACAGTGAAAAGTGAGGAAACCCTTCGATGTTCTTAACAAAGTGGCACAGTTAAACAACACCCTGACTGACAGCTAATTACTTGGGTCTGATTTTGCATATGTCTGCCTGGACGCAGTTTAACAAGCTCATAGAAAAGTGCAAGTGGGAACTGGAAGCTCGTGCCACCATGGACTCCCACGAGCATGCGATGACTCAAAACAAAATCAGCAGGGCAGCGGTGTGCGGCGGCCATAAACACTGCAGCGTTGGACTCGTTGGAGCACCGTGCAGACAGGACTGAGGTGGACGGCGGCTCAACGTAAACCACAATTTTTAAAAGCTGTCAGCTCCACCAGCACACCTCCGGGATGTTTAAATGCGGCAGGAAAGCTGCTGGGAGGCTTCCTGGCTCTGGAGGTAGTCCTGCATGTCGCATTCCTGAGCTGCCTTGTGGCAAGTTGACACCGTACTTTCATTACACCGAGATGCCACAGGTTGTCTGTGCACAATGCAGACCAGCTGAAATAGAGGAGGCCAGCAGGGGATGTTGTGTTTTAATTTCGAAACACTAAAGACAAATGGTCTCTGAGGTGGGTATGATGGTTCGTGTGTCGGTTCAACAATTTGTGAAATTTGCAGACAAACACTAGATAGATTACATTTAAATTAGTCAGAGACATCCTCGGTGTTCACAGTTTGATTCACAACGACTGACTCGCTGGCATCAGGTCAAAATCTCCATTTATCAGAAAGTGGAGCTGACAGGATGCCTTAAAAAGATGATGCCAACTTCCCATTAGCTGTTCTGCCTTAAGGTAAGGTGGAGCTGTGACCCACATTAGCATTGTGGAGAAATAGTATACTGAGTGATCTCCATTATGCTCTCACACAAACAGGAGACACAGTTTTCTGCAGACTGTTTCAGCCTGTTTTACTGATTGACTGTTGGTGGCCAAAACACGCCTTAAAACGTAGCTAAGCACCAGCAGAGGTGGGGAGAAAAACAATGCTACTCAATGTAGATGACAACATATTATTAGTTTCCAAATATTCAGAACTTACATTTTTAAATTATGAAGAAAGGAACAGTAACAATATAAACCACTAAGTCTCAAAGATACAACATAAGTTAAGAAACATAATTGTTTACAAGAAAACTCCACAGGCTAACATAGCATAGCATAGCATAGCATAGCATTCAACATGTTTTAACCACATGAAACAGTGCATATATAGAAATGATAGCTAGTCACCTAAAATTACATGTAATTGCCTAAATATTAAATATTATTATTATAAAAGTACTCAGTTTTGGGTATATATTCAAGAGACAGCTTCTGGTACCCATCCATCCATTATCTATACACCGCTTAATCCTCACTAGGGTCATGGGGGGGCTGGAGCCGATCCCAGCTGACTTAGGGCAAAGGCAGGGGACACCCTGGACAGGTCACCAGTCTATCGCAGGGTGACACTTACGACAGACAACCAAGCACACTCACATTCATACCTACAGACAATTTAGAATCACCAATTAACCTCAGCATGTTTTTGGACCTTGTGGGAGGAAGGCGGAGAATCTGGAGAGAACCCACACTGCACGGGGAGAACATGCAAACTCTAGCTGCGAAGCAACAGTGCTAACAACTGCACACCTTGCAGCCCCCTTCTGGTACCCATGACTGTAAAATAAGATTTTATTTTACTTTACGAGGTGGCTCGGTAGTTAGCACCGTCGCCTCGCAGCTAGAAGGT
>NW_007578123.1:36512-62621 GCF_000690725.1 Stegastes partitus | reverse complement strand
ATGCTTCACACCTAAAATACTAGCTTATAAAGGCAGATATGCTACACATTAGCATGTTAATGTGCTACAGTTGTCAAGTATTAAGAGAGGTGTATATTTTGTATTTGGCATGCTACGTGCTTAGAATATTAACTTTCAAATACCAGTATGTTCCACATATGATGTAAAGAAATAAAGTGTATTTAGCAGTAGCTAAAGTAAAGTATTGTTTTTAAGAAATGTCATCTTTCTCTTTGGTTAGGGCAGTTTACTTTGCAGGATTCTATCAACTTAAAATTACACTTTGTCCATTTAAAATAGTATTACAATTTCAGCAAAAGTTGAAAAATTTGGTGCAGTACGCCTTTAGCATTGTGCTTCTGACAGCATGATAGGCTTGTTTCTTAAAATGTTTCTGTTACTACTATTTTCTTTGAGTAGGATAAGAAAGTAAAGAAAAGGCTAGTCTAATAACAAACTCATGTTTTACATTTCACGTTTGGGCAAAGCAAATGCTTGTGCAGCAATGCAAACAGTTCTTTTAAAAAGGACTCAGATGATTTTAGTTAACTTACATTACCAGTACTTGTTAACTTAATTTGGATAAACTCAGTTGTGTTACAAATGGAAGCAATTCATTTAAGTTTCTCCAAAAAATATCTTTATTCAGTGTACCTGCTAATTTTAGGTAAGTTGTCATGCTAACATTTGCATGTTAGCTTGCTATCAGTAGCTATTGTTATCAGTAGGCTCAAAGCTTTGCCCATCAGATTTACGGGGCTCCTGTTTTCTATAAAGACTCATCATGTTAACAATATGAACAAAATATCACCTTGTTTGGACTTGAAATCTTCTCAGCTATTACAGACTACCATGACATTTTAATCTCATATTTGACAGATCACCACAAACAATGGAGCTGGAATGAGGTTGAATTAAAAAAAACACTGTCAAACATGTTGTAAGTAAGTCAAGAATATCTGGCACATCTTCAGCGACCTGATATCAGAGCTGAGGAATGAGACCTGCTGCAGAAACCATCACAATGGACTACTGTGTCAGTTTACTAATGCCCCTCTCATTCGGCCAGCATGTTGAGACAGAATAATGTAATGAAATCAGTCAAGCAATTATCTTAAGCTCCACTCCCTGCACGAGAGTAAGAACACAACTTAAGCACTTCTGTCAAAAACGTCAGTGTGGCAAAAAATACAGTTGTTTTTAGACTTTACTCAGGAAGTCATACATGCTCCTTCCAGCAGCGGTGAAGTAAAAAATACACATGTGGTTACCACAGTCAAACTTCTGCCATCAACACAGAGCAGCTTTGGTTATAGGGACCTTTGGAGGTGGTTGATGCATCAGATATTTCAATGAGTGATGACCCGGTTAAAGACGAGGCAGTAAAAGGGAAAACGGCCATGCACTTTGTAGTGTCATGTGTTTTAACTGTGCTGCATGAAGCTCTTTATTGTTTATTTTATAGGACTGAATATTACAAATGCTTTGTTTTTGCTCGCCTCCAATGCTTTACATCTCACCTTGCTGCAGTGAAACTCCAGGACCAGGCAGGTAATACTCTTATTTGCTTTCTTTATGTGTTGCATGAGAAAGTTGATGTCACTCTGTCTGTCTGGACACTACAAATGAGTTACAATCACGAGCCGGTTAGCTCAGGATAAAGGCTGCAAACAAGTGGAAGAAGCTACACTGTAAAAAAAAAAAAAAAACTCTGTAAAAACATTTTTAAAATGTGACAGCTAATGTGTGAAAAAAATAAAATAAAACAGTGAAATACGGTAACATTCAAAAACTGTAAAACAAACAGCATAAATAAAAGCAAATAACTGTAAAATATATATATATATAAAAAGAATAAAATAATATTTTAGCTGAGTTAATTGATCAAAACACTATAATTTCACAGTTGTAAAAAGAAAACAGAAATATTTAAAATCTTTTTCTTTTTTTAAAAAATATTTAAAATGTTGAAATTATAGTTTTGGCCTGTTTTTTTTCTGTCAATGTATAATTAATGCTTTTTAAATGTGATTTGTACTACATATTGCTTTGAATTTTATATAAATAAACAAATACACAAAAAATAAATAAATACATTTTAGCTGAGTTTAATTAACTGAGCAAAACACTATCATTTCACAGTTGTAAAAAACATAATTTCTGTTTGTAAAAAAATACAAATAGGAATAAATATTTAAAATGTGGATATTGTACTTTTGGCCTGTTTTTTTCAGTTAACATGTAATTATAACTTTTTTAATGTGTTTTTTACTACATTTTCAAATAATTTTTTGGTGATTTAAATACAGTAAAATAGTGCAATTTTACGGCAAAACGTAAAAGAACAAATTACCATTCCTTTGTGGTGTAGACACTATTTACATTTTTTCTTGTTTGTTTTTTGTTTTTACTGTTAACATGTACATTAATTTATTTAACTTTTTCTGTGGTTTTACTAGATATTATATCATATTATATTATAACAGCAAATTGTTTTAAAAAGAATAAATGGAGACAGTTTCATAAGCTTTTTTTAAACAAACATGTTAATTAGTGAGCATTAAGAGGATTTTATTAGCTTTGGACAGAGGTCGACAGGCTGTTTCTACCCATTTCCTGTCTTTAATCTAACCTAAACTAACCATCTGCCCTCTGTATATTGCTCTAAGCTGGTTGCTGCTGCATAGGATGACTAATAAATTAGCAGCTGTGAAAGTGATTTGAAGGTACACAGTAACAGCAAAGTGTTACAAAACACAAGGCTGACATCTGTACGTGTTGAGTTAAAGTATCACACGCGCTCCCTTTGAGGATGCATGAGCCATATAGTTTTACTCGATGAACAAAGAACGCAGTGAGGAATGATTGGGATTGCAGGCAGAAGTGCCTTCCTGCTGTCTTGCTTTGTTTTCTAGCTTCCAAAAATAACTGAGACATTGGCGTTGGCATCTCACAGGGGAATTTACTCATTCGGTATGTACATCCTACTGCAGGAACAATTTATTTCAAAGGCATTAAAAACTGAGAAATCATACTGGAGATGTATCTGAAAATCAAACGTAGGCAAAACCTAAACATGTTGTCTCTCTGTGAGCCTTCCATAAATCACATCAGCCCCGACATACGAGCCTTTACTGTTTTCAGTGCATTAAGGCGCGCATATGTTAGTCGCTCTTTGCATTTCTGTCAGTCTCCCCTCATTTCTAATGTATGTTCAGAGAGTCAAACTTAAGTCAATAATTTATTGAGTATTCAAATGGAATTTCATGCTTGAAGTGAACAGAAACTGATAAAAATGTTGGCCTGATTCTGGTGATGGGAAAGAAAAATCTATTGTGAAATCTTTGGAAAGGAAAAAGACTCTCAGGATCTGAGCTTAAGTAAAAAGAGCTATACTTGGCCTGCTTTTGACATTCATACAAACAGAGCCTGTTTGTTCTGTTGTGTGGTATTGGACTGGCAAAGAGAGCCAAGCTATCAGGAAATGGAGGGAAGCAAGGGCCAAGACTCTTTTATACTTTCCTTGGATCCGAGTGTTTTGCTTGTCTGTGTATGCGCTCAGACATACGTGCTGTTTGTGTTTCTTTTTCTGGGTTATAAAGGCATCCGAGCATGGCTGCGACAAGGGCGGCTGGCACTCAGAGGTCCCATTTGTGCGGTGCCATTTAATATTCTTGAGTGTCTGCTGTGTAGGGAGAACGCAGTGGCAGCTGCACAGCAAAGTATGCACACAGAGGGACGTCCTTCACAAGTAGCAGATATAACCATCATCATTTCTTATTCATCAGAGCTCTGCTGGAGTCCCTCAGCTCCAGGAGCGCCGCACACTTAAATGCGCGCGGTGTCTTTCCTGATTAAAATACGAACGCGTAAAAGATGCCAAAAGAAAATGTGACTACACATCGTTCTTTGCTCACAGGGACTGTCCCTCACGTCACGCTGCACTTACACACATCTTCTCTGTTCCACTTTTACATCTACGAAACCTCTGAGAGACGATCATATCAACGTCCAGTCAGACTCTCGGTTCTAATGGACAGGAGGGAGGAAGAGGAGAAACAGGAAGCTGAAGGCCCAGCTGAGCCTACAGTGGAGGAGGCCAGCTGGTCCCAGGCCAAACCACACTCTCTTATGGTCTCTAAAGTGTGACACAGTGAACCAGACAAACAGGGGAATCTCTCAGTCTGACAGCGATGCTGACAGATGGACGGAGCTCAGAAGTCTTCTTCTGATACAAGATGGCAAGCAGCGGGAACAGAAAGGGACTACCACTGTCAAAGCTCTGGTGTGAATACATTTACACAAGGATCAGCAAAGCAAAAAGCATCCTGTGTGAAATAGCACAATCCAATAAAGTATCACACTTTACTGCTTAAAAAAATACCAGTGATGCTGCAAAGAGTACAAAAATATATATTACCAGTTTCTCTAAAGCAAGAACTACTCTCCACATACAGTAAGGACACATTAAAATAACCATACTGGCTTAATATAGAGTATGACAGAAAAAGATTTAGTATGTTCCATTATGCACAAATGCAGTAAGCCAAAAATACCAGGACATCCTTCTACATCCGGCTGTAGTAATGTTATGCATACTGCATGCAGCAGCACATATTTTGTAAAGCAGCGGCAGTTAAAAGCAAAAAAGAAAAACCACGTGATTTGGAGCGCAGCCTAAATTTAGAGATGAGTCTCTTTACTCCTATTGAAGGTGTGGCTCATCGTATTCCAGAGGATTAGCTCTCCTCTCCTCTGTGTTATATTCTCTCCTGTACGCGTGGAAAATGAGTTCCGCCTTCCCAGAGGAGGGACTGTGTCTGCATGATGCTGCGATTACCCTGAGAACAAAGGTTACTTAAACACGCTAAACATGAATAAATAGAAATACTGCAAAAACAATTATGAAATAATAACTGTTTGTTCAAGCCATGCACCTGGTAGGAATGTCAGGTTTTAAATTGTATTCGGTTTTCAATTGCTGTGTAAATGTGCAGTTTCTATGAGTGGGTCCAGCCAAATAAGTATGTGAGCGTTTAACTGTTGACAAGCAGATGACCTGAAGTTTCTCTCTGACCGGTTGCGTCACTTGCAGCCACTCCATTTCATTGATAACTTATCTGTATTTTCGTTTAACTTTTTCAAACTTGAAGAAACTGCACAATTTTCAATGCTTTTTTCTACCCCATGACTTTCACTCAGCAGCTCATTAGCTGACTGTTACAGCAGGAGAGGTCAGTCTCACAGCAGAGCTTCAGATCAGTGGAAATGGAAGAAATTTGGTTTTATAATTACAAAACTAATCATTCCAGTCGATTCATTCATTGGTGAAACCTTATGGGCTCAAATGACTTTTTAAAGCTACATTCAGTCATTCAGTTTTTACATATAGCTTCAGTTTTACAGCAGGGATCATCCTGGGGCAACTCACAGTGAGGTCAAGATCTGAAACTATTATAGAGAAAAAAAAAACAAGAAAACCAGTGATTGCCTTTGGGTAAACACTTGATGACATCAGCAGTCATGAGTGACTGATAATGAATGACCAACTGAGTGATTACCGACTGCCCTACATTCTGCCCTACAAACAATTTGTGGCTGTATTTCTTACATGCAGGACTTTTTCTGTGTTATGGTGCAAAACACACCCCATTCAGCACTTAAAACGGTTGTTTTAAAAGGCCTACCATTATTCTACAGACGAAAGAAACAGCTGCATTGGGCTGATTTTGCTGCCTTTGGACAGAACCAGGGTAGCTGCTTCCCTTTGTTTCCAGTCTTTCTGCTAAGCTAAGCTAACTGGCTGCTAACTTTCTATTTAAACAACAGAAAAAAGGGTGGCACAAATCTCAATTAAAGCAAAATGTTAAAGGTTGATTGTTATTTAATAGATACAATGAGAAATATTGTCCTAAAGTTTGTCATTCCTGTGATTTCAGTTTGTACTCATAACTACTGCATCCTTGCTGCAGGGTTCACCAAATTACATTTAGCACTTTATTAAAGACGTTGGTAACAAAGAGAATGCTATTTAAAACCTTTTTTACAGTCATACTGGTCAAACAATGACAGTAATACAACAAATGGGGAAAATATGGCCTAGAATTATGTATGTCCACCGGCAACGATTGAATTAATAAGAACTAGACCAAGATAAAGAGCAGGAAATGGATAAATCACTTGTCCACTCTGAGCTGATTATCTTCTTTGCTACTGCACTCTAGCATTCAGGAACAGGGTTTGCAATCCACAGTCCCAATCTTATAGTCTATAGGGTGCAGAACATCTCCTCACAAACCACAATAACATACAGAAATGTTTTATAGCCAGCATTACTGCCAAACAGTAGTCAGGAAAAAACTAATCCAGATTTTTATAAATCAAATTTAAGACTTTTTAATTCCCTACTAAAATCTTTTGTCGAGGGAACCTGAACCCAACAGTTCAAATGCTATCGACAGTCACGCACATCCATACCATACACATGCCATAAGTAACATGTCAAGGTTGATCAGGGTCACTACTGTCCGGCGGCTAAAGCTAATCCACGCCTGCCGGAGCGACCCGAGCCATTAACCCTCCATTTGTAATGCTGACCTCCCTCTCTGCCAATAGACTGGGGAGGAGGGAGTGGCTGATTTGCGACGACACATCTTTGTTGCTGCTTCGGAAAGGAATGCGATTCACACATACACACATGTGCTCTGCACTTTACAGCATCGTCGAGCACGCAACGACTTCAAGCTAATGGACTTCAAAGGGCCTACGAGGGCCAGGATGGGGGCAGGGGGTCAGCGGCCTTAGAGGCGGGGAGGGGAAACGACTCAGCAGTAAAGCACAAGCTCTGTTTAACATCAGGGACAGATGTGGATGAAGAAAATACAGTGAAATGAAGAACAGCATTTATCAAGGGGTTATGAATACTAACGAATGGCTTTATTAACATAAGCAAGTCATTCATAAATGCTTTATAGATGAGTTATAAGGCGTCAAAAGCAGCAAATTGTCAAAGTCCCCGTTATACTAACCCATTTCACATTCAGTGACCATTTATTTGGTGCACATGTGAAACCACGGTCATTTCTTTCAGTAATGTTTTGATTGACATTGTCAGAGAGAAATCAAACTCCATCATATGCTATATTACAATATTACATTTACAAATATGAGCAGAAAAATATTAGCGCACAACTACAACCTAAGCTTTCAGAAGTGTACTCAATGAACTACTCAATACATAGTTTATGATATACTATGGTTTCTAGCACACTGTCAACAAGTTTAACTGGCTGCTGGTGTATAGACTGATGATAAATTAATAAACACATGAGTACATTAATAAACACTTAAAATGCTCCTTTATCCATATACAGCATTAATTATTCATACATTGCTTCTAAATAATGAATACTGTAGACTTAGTTACACGATTTCTATAAAAAGGTCAAAATTTGGGCAAGAATCCATTTAATAACAACTATCAACAGCTATTTAAATATTAATACCCTTTATTTAACTACGTTTATATACCAAAACATGATAAGATAACTGCCCACGAGAGGTTTTCACAACCTGGCAACCCCACATTTGTCTGTATAAAAGGCCTTTAAGTGAGTTTTAATGTATGAGCTAAATATTTATTATCCATTAATGAAACTAAAATCCTCTCAAAGGTGCTTTATGATGCCATGTCAGACATTTGCCTCATATAAAAGCATCTTAAGATGACAGCGCGAGTGTCTTTTTTTGTAGTCCGAGATGTAACACTGACACAGTAACAGACAGATTTAATGATATTTGAAAGAAGCTGGAATCAGCCCCAGTATCCTGCCAAAGATAAAACAGGGCCCGTGTGTGGCCCTACATGCTAGGTAATATTAGCATTATGTTGGTCCATCTTGACCCACTGTACGTTGAGCACATGGCTGACTTACCATGTGGTAGTTTATGATCTCCTGGAGGCTTTCGCCGCACTTTTCCAGGCACTCCTGCACAGAAAACAACACAAAACATTCTTTAACTATGCAATACATGCAGAAATATGCTCACAACCACTGCTGCATTTGCATTTTTGACATTAAAAGAAGCACATAAAAGCTGTCACAAAGTAAAACCACAATGTATTTGAATTCTAAATGGAAGAAAATGAAAAGATCCACAATGTTAAAATGAAGTCAAAGCTGGTTAATGTCATTGAGGTGTACTTGAACCATGTACGGGAAACAGAGCTATAATTGCAGGGCTGATTCACTTCTCTTTTTGTTTTTTACAATGGAAACTACAAATGTGAACAAGACTTTAATAAGAAACTTACAATTAGTCATACAGCTGAAGCCAGGAAGGCTTTTAATAGCACTTAATGTCAGCAGCAATGAAAATAGTCCAAGATGCTGGTGCTGCGAGGCCGAGCCAGAAGTAAGTTTCCAGGCCCGATCTGATCCTCACTGACTAATCTGTTAGTAATCAGGTCTGTTCACACACAAACAGAGCTGGAAGGCTAACGCCTAAAGATGAGGAAAGTCCCCACTCTCCAAGGCCACACACTGCAACAACCTTATCCACTAAATAGCAAATACAGACAATAGAAACCACAGTAAAGGCTGAAGGGATCAAACAGAAACGGGATTGACTTGAGTCTCATCAGAACCTCACCGAGATCATCTCATCCTTCTTGCACTGCTGGGACAGATCCCGGATGCCGTTGACAAAGAGCTTGTTGGCGCTGACATACGCCTTCCCCGCTTCAATCATCCCACTGCATAGCTTCACCAGCTGTGGAGAACAGACAGACATGGGGTTAAATAAAGGTATCACAGCATTTTATTGAAGCTTTTACCACACGCATCATAACAGCAGTGCTGTAGCTACTGCTAAGAACAAAGAAGACATGTCGTGTTTGTTTTTTGACTTATTCTGACATTAATCAGAGTCTAAAACAAACTAAAGCCCCATTCGGACTGGACTTATTTCTCCTGGAAAAAGTATTTTAACTTAGCTTGTGTAGAGCACATATGTGAGCCCAGGCAAATTGTACAACTCATTGCTAGCGGCCACTATTTGCAATGTATAAACAGATCTACATGATTACTTTACTTGTTGATCACCAGTAGGCCAATGGAAGCTTATTTGGGACAGAAGGTGCCCTCAGTAAATTTAATCTGTGTGGCATGTCTGTATTTTAAGATTTGACTGACTCATGACTCAAAGAAGGAGGAAGATTTTCTCAATTTTCCTTATGCTACTTCTTTCTGTGTCGTCCTGGGAGGCTTGTGGCTTTGTTTTTTTTAAACACATATAACAAATCACACCTGTATGGTTTTAATACTTAAAATGCTGTCCAGAACGATATTGTCAAATTACTGAGGGAATCTCGTCTAAATGGGGCTTTCTTCAACAGAATGATATTCCTACCATTGAGGATGTTCAATAAAAACTTTATGTAAACAGTATTGTATTGTAGAAACATACAGACCATGTTCACAGGTTTAAATTAGGAAGTTAAGGTTGCATTGTACTGCAACTAAACTGAGATTTCACTGTGTCTCCATGCGTGACAAGCTTTGGTAAAATCTGCTAAACCAGAGGATCCGTGTGACCATCACTAAGGTACATGTAATGCTTCAGGCCAGCGATTGTGAGGGCTCAATGTCATATGCTCAGCCACAACACTCTAACTTTTGTTTCTCCATGTTTTCATCTCCACTCACAAGCACGGAGGTCATGCATGTTTGCTGTCTGCTTATCACCTGTGTTCACATGTGTTAGTGTGTGCAGGTGGGCTCCACATGTTATCCCCTGACATCAGCACACATGCAAAAAAAAAGGAGCTACAGAGCCCTAATATTATCCAGGACTGGATAAACGATAACAGACAGTGATGTACAATGTACATTTTCTCTGCAACTGTCAGCAAAATTTGTGATATCTGCCATAAAGCCTGCTTTGTTTAGCTTCTGCTTTCATGAGAGGAAAATTAATTTGTTCTCATTTTCACTCTGTTCTAATGCCAGGTTTTCTGCTTTTCAGCACCCACCTCCTCCAACAAAATCCCATTTCCTCCCAGCTGCTAACCAGACATGAAGCTGATGATCAAGTCTTTTCTGGGGTTTTAAGGGCATTGTGGGAAATACGCATATTTGCTTTTCTGTTGTGTTATATAAGAATATGGATACCACTCACTCTGTCAGTTCAGTATGAAGCTAAAGCAAAAACGCAATTAGCTTAGCAAGGATATGATTAGAAGCAGGGGGAAAAACCTACCCTGTATGAAAAAGAAAGCACAGCTAAAGCTCAGGAGTTAACAAGCTGTATATTGTTTATGTTAGTGAATAAGTACATTTTCCAAAAATGCTGACCTATACTCAACATCAGCTTGCAAACTGCCATTAAAACTTACTTACTGTGAAACTTACTAATTAAATGATCCTGAAGAATCGCTCTCTCATCTTGCCTGTACTACTGTGTATGTACAGCAAAATGACAATAAACTTGATTTGATCTTATTAGAGTGGTGGACATGTTTAGTATATTAGCATGCTAATTAGCACTAACATGAAGTATCTTTGGTCAAAAGTTGCGGGACAAGCTGACAATTTGACCTGATGATGGCGCTACACCAACTGTGCCCTGTGAGCAGAAGGAGCAGTGTTTGTGTTAAATGCCTAAGTAAGCCTGTTAACATGCAAACAAAAACAATGCTAACATGTTGATGTTTAGCATGGTCACCATTTTTGAGTATTTTCTTGTTCCAGTTTTCCCACTTTCATAATCAGCTTTTAAACTTCGCTACTGGATTATACTGGAATAATTTCTGCTAACTACAGCAAAAGATATGAAGCGATCTCAAATGATCAAATTTACATGCAAGTGTATGAGGGTGGTATAAATATGTGTAACAGTGGAGGTTTCCAACACTGATGGCAGTAAAAGGAGAGCAGCCTGACTAATCCTGGCTTCCACTGACATACTGTAAAGTCCAAAGGACCAGATGGACCTGTGACATGAGCGTTACAGGGAAAAGCATCTGGCTGCCTCATTACAGGGCAACTGGATGCTTGGAAAACCATGCAGTCTGGTGTTTTCAATGATCCCCACATTGTACTGCAGCCACGTCACGTTTCAGCGAACCTGAGCCATACTGGACTTAGTGACATTATACTGTGCATTATGCAGAGAGAAGACTCCACAGTAATAAGTATAATGGGCAAGCTGTGTCTAATGTCTGTCGTAACACAATATAGTGTGACAGAATGTGCAGAGCAAGCAAAGATCCCTCCTTTTCTGTCATTTATTATGCAATATTACAACCATACAGGCATGAGGTCATGGGGTACCATATGTTGCATGGATTCCTTTGTAAATGATTTAAAACATGTAACACAGCATAGCCTCCTTTTGCACACCCAAGAGATTAGATTAGAGAAACCTAATTCTGTGCTGGAAGGAAATTTCCATACTTGATTTTTTATTTTTTTTTTAATTGGTGAGTTTAGTGGTAAAATAAATTTGTACAGTGTGCCTTTATTGCAGAGATAGTAGAGAGATGAAGGATATATATCATTGCTTATGGTTTGTGCTCTAATTTGGACAGGATTTTTTAACATTTTTCTGCAAATAAGGACTGATATTTTACAAATGGAGTGTATATTGGACTTTTAAGAATTAAATGAAGCATGCAAAGGAGCAAAGCTTTTATATGAACTATTTATACCATTCGTGTGACTACAACTTACGCCAAGGATGTCCATGCAAGATCAAATGAATTGAAAATACCTGGCTTAATTTTTCTTTTGCAAGTAAATGTATAAATATAGGTTTTCAATTTCATTATTGAAGAACATAAAAAGCACAGTCAGATTTACAACCAAGTCACTAAGCAGGTTGTCATCAGGAAGTGTGAATCAACACAATGGCACTTTCTATTCCAATATAGTTGTCACTCTGAAGACAACATGTGCTGACTTGTCTGCTAGAATCTGCAGCAGGAGGTGGTTGGGGTGGATGATGGGTGTACGTAGCACTCGACCGAGAGACAGGTTTTACGTTCACACTCAAGAGGCTGTTCAAGGTTAGGAACAGATCATGGTCTTCATTAAATGAAAATCAAAATGTTGCATCTGAAGTTACTGTGGCGTTTTCTGTGTTAAAATTTGTCTTTTCTAATCCATAACTAAGTGTCTAAATGTAACAATATAAAAGTCTCATAATGCTGTATCATATTGCAATTACAAAAAACACTTTAGCTGAAAAAATATATTGACAGTGAATCTACTGAGAATATCAATGTATTTGGAGCTTGTCAAATACCTAATTTAACAAAGTTTGCTCTTTATGTTTGCTTCAAAATGTATTTGTTGTTGCGATTTAGTTGCATATAAATGCATGTATGACAAAAAAGAAAAAATTTCAGATGCGTCAAAGTCATAGATGTGCCTTCAGGCGTGCTTAAAAACAGCGTTGTAGCTTAAGGGCAGAGTTCCAGTTCATTTAAATTCAGCACATTGAAAATCAACTGATTGCTTGCAGAGCAAAACATAAAACAAGTTCAGACAACATGGGCTGTAATGACTGAATGCAAATGTCAAGCATTCTGTTCTGTCTTTGCCAAAAAGTTATAGACAAATGACTTTATGTGCAAAGTAGAGAACTATAAAGAGAACTTACAAGGTGCTTCACAGGAGAAAAAAAAGAGAAATTAACAAAAATAAATAAATAAATGGCTGGATGGACAAATTCAGTGAGTTGGCAGTGATAACAGCAAGTGTCTTACCTTATCTAGTTTTGCCTCAATCTCCACAACCTCTGTCTCCACCTCATCAATATTTGCCCTGTAAAACAAAAGCAGAAGAAGCTGTTAATGGATGTATGGTACCATGTCCCTGTATGACTCCATTAAATTCCATTAAGGTCATTTATCTCACTGGAAAGCCGCCACTCTACAATCTGCTTATGATTTCCCACATTCTCAGAAAGCACGAGGAGACTCCATAAATCTGTGAGTGACACATGGTGCTTAGTGAAGTCGAGTCAGACGGGTTCGGGCAGCATCAGGCGAGAGTTTTGGGTGTGCTTTAAGTGACTGAGACGCCGTCCTGGGAGCAGTCGGGCTCTGTCAAAACAAAGTGACAGACGCGGTATCGACACAGTGAGGGGATAGTGGCTGTCTGGCCCACCCCGCAACCCCCAAATCCACCTACTCGCTGTCAACACCACCACCAGCGAAACCACACCCAACCACATCTGGAGGGCTCCCCCACCCTTGGGAGAGGTGTGATTTACACCCAGAGGCTGCATGACGTCGCCCCTACGAACACCACTTTCTCGGCTTCTCTGCATATCAAGCTAATGTCTGAGTATGTGGCCCATGAGATGATCAATGCTCACCGCCTGGATGTGTCAATTTCTGCTCATTCATTATGTGCTTGCTGTGGCACACTGGGACCTCATGGTTTTTATTGGAGTATAAAGACGATCTATGACCAACCTCTTCGTATAATCACTGCTCTGTCAATCAACCTGCCATCCTATTTTTAGCACATCGATCCAAGTGATGGAAATGTCGGTCAGTCTTGATCTTTGTATGCATTTTATTTTATGCACACTTTAAAAAATAATTGTTTGTTAACGTGTTAATCGTGGTAGTATGGATACTGGAACACACCCTTAAACATTTCCAAGTTGAAGTGTCGGAAAAAAGTGAACATGGTTATCGAATGTCAAATTAAAGTCCCCCAATAGTGTTTTTAGCAGTTAATTAGCAAACATTTATGTCTTTCTCTAATTAGCTTTGTTGGTATTTACTGATTTAGGCAGCCAGTAATGATTATCTGTATGCTTTTAGGCCCAAGATACACTCGAAAAGAACCTGACGTGTTGCACAACAACGTCACAAATCAGATGTATAGTGGTTCTGAGGGCACACTCAAAGGCTCACACTCAGAAATTGGGGACAATGGTGCACAGCTACAGACAATCACACAAGAAAGACATTCCTAGTTTTGACACGTGTTGTTTCCAGAAAGCGATATAATGAGCTAGAGAGAGGAGGCAGGAAGAGAGTGGGAACGTCAGATTTTGCATTTGGGAATGCTACAGTGGGGGGAGAGTGTTTCCAAAGACGTTGGACCATCCAACGTGCACTTCTGGCAGCTCTCCAGGCTCGCTTTCTCACACACTCGACTCGTTTTCCATTTGATATGGAGGTTGTGTTGCACAGCAGCTTCTTGATGAGAGCATCTGTGGCATATATCGGCCAAGGCTGGCAAGATGTATAACTTGTCTCATCTCCGGCTCCCTGGCCTTGGGTGGATTAGCCTGCATGGCCGGGCTCAGGGGACGGAGGATGGCACGTGTTCTCCACCCCCACAGCTCTTATATGCTCGCCATCTCCTTTCATATGGAACTCGAGAGGGTGGAAAGGGAAATACTCCAGAGAGGAAATATCTGTCAAAGGCTCTAACTCATGCAAAATGGAAACACACATAACCTAAATAATCGATACCACATTACTCCACATGTGGACGTATGTTATTGTAACCTTAACTGATCTCCTACTGAACAACCTTGAGCCAACCACGCCCAGGGATCACTTCGCACTGAGCAAAGCTGTTTTCATTGCTGATGTCATTTTTTAAACTGCTCTTTTTGTGCGATAATGCAGAGCTTTGCAGGCTCTCACTGTACACGAGTTCTGCTCACGTCTTTCAGCAGCTGTCGGACACACTGATCCTAAAATGACAGATTTTTCTTTTTCAAATGAGTACAGGGACTTTTAGAAGATTGGATATTTTCTGATGTGGACAGTGTTCATCTGCTGCATCTTTGACATGATGAAGGTTCCTCTGCGACAACATCTCGCAATTAAATTAAACATTTTGTTTCCTTGGCAAGTGAATTTGTATTTAACAGAATGGTGGATGTGAGTGTTGCAACCCATTATTTAATGTAATACGTCACTGATAACCATTTCTAGGTTTTTAATACAGATCAGCAGTGTAGTATATATACCTACTTTCACTTACTTCACTAATAATATATACTTTTACTAACACTGTAATCAAATTTCCTGTGAAATACTGGCAGCTGTGGTCAAACATTTTACAGTCTTTCAATTGGAATGTATTTAACAGTTAATTATTGTACAAACGATAAAAGCACTCCACCATAGAATATGAAGTTTACTGCTGTCATGAGACATTTAAAATAATATATATATAGTGATGCTAATGGTAGTTGGATGTAAAAAATCTTTTCTTCGTTAAAAATGTATAAATACCACTGCAGTTATTTAAGTTAATTACAATCCCAGGGGACAGTCATTTAAGTAGCATTTCAATATTTTTAGCAAGATAATTTCTCTGGGGACTTTGTGACGTAGTAGAATTATCACCTCAATCTGCTGCTCCACTCCATTTTTACAGCTTTATGCCTCATTTCTACACGGTTTTGTTTGGTGTCTGTAATTCCACATAATATATAGACTATGCCTTTGGTGTTAAATGCAAGGGAATGCATTTCTTTATGGATGGATGAAAACCGCAGCTATTTGAGAGAGGCAGATGCTGCATTTTTTAAATTTATTTTTTGCTATCCAGTTTAATGAGAGAGCATTACTGCGACAAAGATCAATACCGAATGGCAGGAACAAAGTGTTGAGGATGGTCTGACAGGTGCGTAACCAGTTATGCATGCATGCACAATGTATGTTACACAGCTAGCACATGTTAAACTACTTTCTATTTAATTTTACATTTATAAAATTTGACTGGCAACTTAGTCTGGCAACTAAATAGTCTGAATAGAGTTTCAGGACTACTTCAAAGATCCCAGAGGAACCCAGAGGATGGAGTTCTGGCTGACTTGTATTCAGACACAAAGCACTGACGAAACGACGTGAAGTTTCAACTCATTGTTAAGACGTCTGAACTTTAGTGTTTTCATTGACTGTTGCAGCACTTAAAGCTTCATTTTCAGCTGCAGCAAGCTGCTGTTTCCCAGAGAAAAGGTTCTCAAAACCTTTTAACAACTATCTGAGACAGTTAGAGAGTAGCTGGAGAATGCAGACAGACATTTCCCTCAGAAAGCAGAAACCAAGCCGCCGCCTCCCCCCAAAAAAAGAACATGAATGATATGTGTTGCTCTATAAATGTAATAGACTGAAAAAAAAAATATGACGTGAATATCTTTTCTTCCAGCATTGCCTGCAATAATGGAAACATTTTGTGAAAAGTCCTATTTGACTTCAGAACATAACGCCAGCAAGGACAAAATGTTTATTTACGTTACAACATTTCAACAGTCTTTAGCATCATAAGAAAGTAGTTTAGGGCTCAAGCTCTCGAATTAAAGAGAAACAGAGGTGTTCTGCGATGTCGGGCCAGTAAACTGCACCTCAGCCTCTCCCCTAGATGCCCCGTCAGCACGTCACCAGCCAGAAACCACCAGGGCTGTAGCTTGCTCAGCACAGTCTCTGTGTTTATTGTGTTTTTACACCACAGCTTAACTACACCGCTCCATGCCATCGGTGATCCCTCTAACCCTGCTCGACATGTTGCACACACTCTGCGCTGCTGCTGTTCAGTCCTGATCAGCCGCTGAGTTTGAGTGACCAAACGCAGACTTCCTGCCGTTTAATTGCCTCCTCATGAGGCTTTAATGGTGGTCATCTTTTGTCACAGCGGCCTTGTCGTCAGTCACGTTATTGTCTATTGAACTTCTCCACTCCTCGTGGTGTGAATAAGGGTCAGATCACAAGCGCATCGGGGGACCTCTACGGCCCACTTAGGAGATGGTTGCCGTGGCTACAGGCCCGGGGCACCATGTGCATCCATTATAGGAAGCATGTGCAGTGAGACAGGAGTAGTGGCGTGGTGGTGGGGGGGTTATAGCCTGGAGGGAACAGCTGTCCCGTGAGCCAGAGCCCGCACATCTGGAACAGTTAGCTGCACATGTTGAGATGGATGGACGAAAGCCGGAGCCGTCCCCATCCATCACCACAGTCATACAGTGGTACTTTCAGACAAAAAATAATAAAATTAACGTTTTGTTCTCTAATACTAGAATTATATGTGGGTTTTGGCTTTTCCATTTTGCCAATTTCAATTATTTTTAACCCATTTCAGTAGATGCATCATATTTTCTTATCAGTTGTAATGGAGGACAAAAAAAAAAGAACAAAAATGTGATTTCTTGATGTACATATCAACCAGAGTGCTTGAGCAGATGCACTTAGTGACTTTCCACGGGTTCCAGGAGCGTGTTGGCCGCTGTGTGAGAAGCTGGCGGCTGACGGAGATGCAGCTGGGCACACACGCCCCAGAGGGTTGTGTTTTGAGGGTGAATTGAGGCAGAGAAGCCTGGTGGTCTGGATGGGGAGAGTGAGCAGGTGGGACGCTGATTAGTGAGACAACACTAGGTCCAGGTAGTGACCCCTAAATGTACAACCAAACCCAAAGCATACTCCAGCTGGGGCACGCCAGCTCGTTGGGGGAGAGCAAATTAGCCACCGAGTGATGCGGCGGTGAAGGTGAACAAATGAGAACAGCTGTAGAGCAGCCTCAACGTGGATGTCTGTTTGCGCTTCTACACTCTCTTCAGCATGTTTGATCTCATCTTAACTAAAAACCTACTGCAGAAAAAGGTGGGGCGGAGTGGAGGATGGGTGCCGAGGGGCTGGAGACGGGGCGGCCCCGTCTGTCTGGGGGCCCCATTGTGACAAAGCAGCTTCCTGTCTGGAGAAACAGCAGCATTTTGTTAGAATATTGATTGCTTTAGTGTCCTAATTGAGGCTGGATTGCAGGGCTGAATGGCTGATTGAATGGGGGGAGAGCTTAGCAGCAAACTCCCTTGAGGCTCGGGTTATTCTTAGCTGCACAGCTCCTGATGCCCCCTCCTCTTCCTCCTGCAGACCAATACATGAACTAACTCAGGGTCAAGGAGGCACCCCTGGCTACGCGATGCCCACCATTAAAAATAAATCTGCTGAGTCCATTTTCAGAGCACTAACTAGTCGCTCAAAAATATCCTCACACACACGCCACCATTCGTTCAAACCCTTCCCCCATGCCTGTCAAACTATGGATTTCTCTGAAAACAAATGTCCTGCACTTCACTTTGACGGCATCTCTTCCACTCAGACCGCTTCTGTGCGTTTGCGAAACTTTCAGATTTGTGCTCTGGCTCTCGGATTCTCTATGAAGCAACCCAGTCAAATGTTCCAAACCAGCAGAATGCCAGATATAACATTCACCAACAAAACCTCCTTGCACTTTACTTCTTACAGAAATGTTTCATAAAGATCTGAGAGCGAGAGCACAAGTTTCGCAAGCGCACACCCGTCCTCAGATGTCTTATTTTGTCCAAAGATGTCATAGAGGAGTGAAGAGACCAGAAAATGGTCACATTTTAAATTCTTCAATTCTTTCAGTAGAATTACTCAAACAGATTAATTGCTTATCAGAATATCTGGCGATGGAGGCCTGAGCATTAAGCCAATACCGAATGCAGAGATTTAGCTGCATGCACTGCATGCGAGGCATCCATCATCACAGGGTTAACATGGATGTCTCCAGACAGGTGCTCACATCAGCTACGTCAGGTCGTATGTTAAGGCCCGATCAGCTCCTCTGCAAGTGGAGGTTAGTCCTCACCACCCTCCCTCTGGTTCTCTGCTGTACCAAATACTGCAGCGGAGTGGCAACCATTCACCAAAGTCCATCCCTGACGATTAATTTGACAGTTAACAACTAATCGATTAATCGTTGCAGCGCAAACATCTCTTTTACAGAAAAAGTAATTAAGACACAATAATTTATAGCTGATAAAATCCGCTTTTGACAGTTGTCGTTTCAGTCGCTAAAGTCAATGGTTTTCAGTAAAAAACATACTCTTGCTTACTTTAAAACCCACAAAGAATTACCATTATCGTTGTAAGCTGCTGTGTGATAACAGAAAGCTTGACAGTAACAAAGGTTGTAAGGGTGAGCAAACAATCTACAACCCAGACTGTCAACAACCAGTGTTGCAACTGCTAAGCTGGACCTCCAAAGAAACCTTTGCACTCATCCAGCTGGCATCACATCTACTTCATCATCCTGATAATTTAAGAATTACGCTGCCCCGTAATCTGCAGTAACCTAATCCTAATGCATTTAAGGTGCAGAGGGAGTTCAGATGTCTCCAGTAACACCCTCCTCACCATGTGTTCAAAGCCCTGACTATTGTTTCATAAGCTTGGGCTTTTATTTCCACTTGAAAGCTTAGATGTGTCCTTCATACTTAAACTGGGCTGCTTTCTGTTCTGAGAGTGCTCCATAAACACCGCTCGCATTTCTGCACCAGACTACGCTGAGCACGAATTAAAACCTCAAACCCTCCTCTTCGGCAACACGCATCTGCACTAATGGCCTCACAGAAGTGACATGTCTGCTGCGGCGATAATTACTCATTTATGCTTCGATTACAACACGCTGGAGGCCTGTGCGTTAAGCTGACACCGAATACAGAGCTTTAGCTGCATGCACTGCATACGAGGCATCCATCATCACAGGGTTAACATGGATGTCTCCAGACAGGCGCTCACATCATCTACGTCAGGTCGTATGTTAAGGCCCGATCAGCTCCTCTACAAGTGGAGGTTAGTGCTCAACACCCTCCCTCTGGTTCTCTGCTGTGCCAAATACTTGTGTGAAGCCAGACAGCTGAGTGGCAACCATTCACCAAAGCCCATTCCTGCAGCAACATTCATCCGCCCTCGCAGACGGCGACCCTCCCAGCCCACCCACTCATTCAGCGGGTTCAATACAGAGACCACCAAACTGTTTCCTCACAGGGCAGGGGCCTCGAGCGTCTGATCTCTGTTCAGAAACTGTCTGGTGCAGAGTTCAGGAGAGAGCAGGACCTCTGAGGAGCAATCAATCAATAAAGCAGGCTGCACAAAATTCATCAGTAACAATGCTGATGAGCGATTGATCAGTTGAAGGCGTTCAATGAGAATTAATGACAAACATTTTCTGCAGAGAGAAATTTAAAGACGCTATTTTTGTTTCTACTAAATTTAATTTGAAGAAGATTTTTTTTTAAAGCAATTATCGTCAACTACAGCCTCTTTTTCAAATGCAGTCAAAAGGTACAAACCTTGTAGGTAACACTAGCAACAATTCAACTGAGGCTTATTTTCGTCATCAGTTAAAGCTGACAATGATTTTGTGATTGTTTCCTCAAACAAAATGTAAAAAATATGTTTTTAAATATATCTAAAGCATCCAGTTCACTTTCAAATACAACCAAAAAAGCAACATGTGTCACATTTGAGAAGCTGGCAGCAACCAATATTTGCCAACTTTGATTTGAAAAATACAAAATGAATTAACTCATTCCCTCATTCCTAACTGATTATTACTCTTTTGATCAGTGGACTAACAGATTTATTTCTTTGATTAGTTTGTCTCAAATCTCTGCATATTTAGGGCAAAACAAAGAGTTTTTATGTTACCTTGTGTTCTGGAAATTTATTTATTTATTTTATTTCTTTCTCTCTTTTTTTGACATTTTCATCACTGAAACATTAAGAAATGGACATTGCACGTCAACAGTGCTGCAGCCTACAGCCTAAACCCCAAAGACATTCAGTTTACATCATAAAAGACAAAGAAAGACAGTAATTATTCACATCTGAGAACCTACACCAGGTAGTATTTATAAGTTAATGAGCAACAACAATAATGAACTATCATCGATAGGAGTCGTATTTACATGCAAAAGAGACAAGATGTGAAGCTGCAGCGACAGAACAGCACTTTTCTGATCACTCAGTCAAACTAAATCAGCTGTACATCACTTGTTTGATGAATACTGTAGTGCTATCCCAATGAAAGCCAAACCCTCCTTATCCTGGAGGCTCTCAGTGAAGCGAATCCACAGTGGCTGTCCTAACTACCACCTGACTGAGCTCATCCTCGTGGAAAAGAGCCTCAAAAAACCCCACTTGGTCTATTTTAGCAGCAGTGCATGTGCATCTCCTCTCTTATAAATCACTGACAGGGGCTTGTGCGGGCTGAGAGCAGGACATCTGAATAAAGACTACAAATATTTATATGAGGCTCAGACATTCTACGTCTACTGCTGGGCACAAAAACAGAATAATCCAGCAGTGTATAATCAACTCTAATGGGCTAATTCAACACAGTTTTGTTGTTGCATGCAATGGCGAGCCTCTGAAATGCAAATTAGATTAGGCAAAGACCCAGAATAGATGTGTGCATGCTTCATATTTTTAGCATTTTCTTCACCCGTGCATCACAGTTTTGAGCAGTAAAACTGCCCCCCCGGTATCATAATATGATTAGATATTACAAAGCCCCTTTGTTCGGTGCAGATCAGGGTAGATCACCATGGTAACAGATGTTGCTCTGGAGCAGGTGAAGTTCATTCCTGCAGCCGGGACAGAAGTACTCGGTTTGTCAAGTAATAATGAGCAGTGGAAACATGGCGACAGATCAGTTGCTGTTTCTGGTTTCCTTCATGTTCTTTGTAATGTGTCACACCAGAGAGAGTGAAAAAAAGTGTGAACATGTTGAAAATACTAAACATATTTAGAAAGATATATTGTAAAATACACAACATACTTCATCATTATTTCTACAGTCAAATTGTAGTTTCTCAGAGCTAGTTCTGCAGTTCAACCACATCAGAGTAAATCAGTCACACTGAAAGGTTGAGCAGAAAGCTGACAGTCTCATTTAAAAAAGAGGATAAATGCAAGCTTTTGCTGACAACCTCTGAAGCAGCAGACACTGACTTGTTGCACATGTGAAACGTGCCACAAATAAATAAAAAGAGAGCTAAAATGAGAAGTACAATGCCTCTCTCTCGCCTCCAAACAGCTGGTTTTGAAAAATTACAGATAACACAGACCACTTATCCACTGTTTGAAAGGTGTTTTGTCCATCTGACATGCAGTTCGGACGAACCATGAATCCCAAACCAATGAGCAGGTTACACATCAAATAAAGATTTCATTCCAGATTTTCATCTAGGATAGTCATCCATGCTCGATTTGTCTTTGTAGCTTACAGTCTAAAGTCAACATCGTGAACAAATGCTAGTTTAGCATGCTAAGCTGCTATTAGTACTGCATATTATACACAGAGCGAGAATCTATTTTGTGGACTGCTGCTTGCTATCTATTAATAAAAACAGAGCTACATATTATGGAAAGTTAAAGGAAACATAAGAATGTATTTGTTATCAAATCAGATTTTTCAGTTTCAATCACCAAAATGTTCACATTGATTCCTGGTCACGTATCCAACCTGGAGAAAATGTGAAAATATATTTTGTGCAGTGTCTCAGTGGTACAGTGTCATAATGCTATAAATCATGAAACAGAAAAAAAAACCCTGAAATTCTTGTGCAGGTGTCACCACATTCATGGTTCTGCTGAGGAAATAAACAACCGTGGCTCTTTCCCATCGGAGCTGCTCAGGGAAAGCCTGAGTTAACAGAGCCAGCTGTGAGCAAGTTTCTGGGTGGGGGTACATCTGGGATCACTGATGCTCAGTGAAGCCCAAAGAACCTTTCCAGAACCTCCCGTCTGTGCTGCTGTGACCTCACTGTGAGGAATCCACCAGAGCTTTAACTGGGATAAGATGTCAGAAGCTTTCAATATCTGCATGAGGAGCCCAGCTCAGTTTACTGTAACGGCCCTTCATCAGAACATCGGCTCATGCTGCTGAGAGACGTTTGCAGTAGGGTGAAAGAGGAGGTGAAGAGATAAGGGGGAGCTTGAGTCTGGCTGACGATACATATTCCTTCTCTCCCGACTGCTCCAAAATCAACACCCCTGATGTTTTTTCTAACTGAAGGGGATATCTAGTCTGGCGGCGGGTTGAGCGCTCCACCTCAGATGACCAGTCTGCCTGCTGTGGGTGAACTTTTGCCTGTCTGCTCCACACACCTCCTCCTCCTCCTCCTCCTCCTCTTTCTCGGTTGCTGCCACACCCCTGCCAACTCTTCCTCCTACATGCCAGTGTTTTGGCTGTCTGGTGTTTCTCTGAACGCCACAGACCACAGCACATAAATCCTGAGGGAAAGAGCAGCCTGAGGCTTAAAGCATCTCCTCAGAAAACACACAAAAAACAAGCATATCGTGTTAAAGAAAAACAAGGAATTACCCACTAAAGCTAAAAAACAATGACTTTCTGAATGCCAACACTAATACCAAAAAGACTGGCTGATTAATGCCAGTGTTTAATATCTTCCTGTGCCAGAAATTACAAAAGGTTTTGTTGTTTTTTTTTAAATCTGAAAATACATTTACATCTGCACTTGACATTTTAACTGCACAGGAAAACCAAGAATAATTAAAAAGTTCACAGAAAAAGACTGAATAAACTTTAGTGCTGGTTTTACTGGAGGATTTTATGCAGCTGCGGTTAGAGACGACCCTCAATCATATCAGAAGAGGTAGTTGGTATCCTATATTCAATAAAAATATATTGGCAAACAATTATAAACCAGAGTAAAAACACCATTTTCATTATTCATTCAAAGAGGCTGTTGACTAGTCTGCAAGAGTCAGCGCTTGTCGGGCGTTCTTGTCTCATATGACAATACAAAAATAGTACCACTCCACAATATCTTTCTGACCACAAGTCACACCAGCAAACACTCTGACAGTTGCGTAAACATAGTGATCTAAAAAAGCAAAATCCAACAATCACCAAATACTGAACTAAGAAAGAAAACACAAAACGAATAGTGAAACGGAATTCAAATTTTTCATATCTTTTTTCCACAACCTAAAAGAAAACAACTTTGTGCAAGTTATTGCTGTTTCTCAATCGACTCTTTTTGCATGTTCACTGCCCAGTAACACAGCTTTTGACTGAACGGGAGAGAGTCAACAGGCCGGCAGTGATGTCATTCGCCAAAGAGATGTCTGCACAGTTGATATCAGATAAATGAGCGCAATTATCGCAGTGATTTCTGGATGGATGATGAGCGGCTGGATGGATTGTAAGAACAAGTTACAGCTCGTTATAAAGGCTCAACGGTTTCCTGCAGGGTAGTTTCTAAAATAAGTCACTACCTCCACAGATATTACCATCAACTGAGTGTTTTTGCGATCGTCTGCAACTGATAAGAACCCAGAGGAAGAGAAAGACATGGTGAGTTTACCCCTCTCTCCGTAAAGAGTTTAATAGCAAAGCATGACAGTATTCTCCATTTGTCAGAGTGGTTGCTCTGACCACATTCGCTCCACTGTCCATTTCTCAGTTTTTTCTCCTTTTTTCTGAATCAACTCTTGCACTCCTCCAACGTGCAAGCTCCACGTGAGGGCTGTACTTTGAAGCAGGCTTGACATATCCAGACTTTCTCTGCTTATCTGGCTTGACAAAACCCCAAAACCCCCAGTCAGGGAAAATAAAATATTGTTACTGAAAATTAAGTACAAGAGTAATGCTGTTAATCATGTGATTTAATACATTTGTATGCTCCCAATCTAGCCACTTATTTCTGACATGACAGATACACATTAGAGCTGTTAAACTTCAAATTTAATTCATTTAAACTACTTAAAATCTTGAAGAAGTCTATTTAGGTCTGACACTGTTGCATAATAAAGGATAAGTTGAAATTATTTGTTAGTGAATGAATATTTTCTATGATTTACACTAATTGTCAAATCTGTGTTCTATTAAGTGCAGTACCAGCAGTGTGAAACAGACCTGGCAGCAAATCAGGACCAAACTTTAAAAGATATTTATGCTTTTTTTTTGCATCACAAACTGCTTGTATGTCGGTAACCATGGTAACACAACTCACACAGTTTGTGCTTCTGTAACTGCTCGGCTTTGTTTTGTGATATTACTCACATACGGCTCAACAGGTTTGCAGTGGTAACATATTCCCTCTGCTGAGAATCTACATCACTCAAAAAGAATGGTAAATGGACTTCGATAGTGCATTTCTACCTGTGGCACTCAAATCACTTTATAATGTTATCTCATTCACCTATTCACACACACATTCATACACCAATGGCAACAGAGCAATTTTGGGTCAGTGTCTTGCCCAAGGACACGTTGGGGGGGATCGAACCGCCAACCTTACAATCAGAGGACAACCGCTCTACCACCTGAGCCACAGCTGCCCTTATCAATAGGAAGGAATTGGTACGAGGGTAGCACGTGTTAGAACTAAAAAAAAACCAAATGTTGAACAGACCCTTCTCAGCATCAGTTACCATGGTGATCTAGTAGGTTAAAAGAGAGCCACCTTTGTGACATTGAAAACTCTGACTTTAGGCTCAATATAGCTCACGAACACATAAATCTTGCTCTTGCAGTAAACCCCACAGCTGTCATGCTTACTCTGTTTGTAAACACATGTAAGATGCTCATGTTACAGGATGCCATCGCACAACCTCCCTACCCTCGCCTTGCTCAACACACACACATCTTTCAGGGTTCACATTTGTAATACAGGCTTTCTATTGTATCGCCAAGCTTATTTTCTGACACTTGAGAAACCTCGGTGCAAAGCCTCAGAAGACATTACACAACTCCTTGTGACGGATAAACTGAAAAGCGCCTTCAAGAGAAGACTGCTTTCAAACAAGCAAACATCTCAAACTGTGCGTCACAGATTTCGATTTTTATGCTCTCCCTGCTGTTGCAAATCATTCTCCTGTATCAGCCCGTTAGTGTCCTGCTGGACCTTGAACAACATGTGTGCATACTTTCAGATTCTCCCTTGGCGAGAGACATTAGTTCTGGTGCTGTCCGTCGGCCAGCGGTTCACAGGCAGTAAAGCAGCCAGGCAAACAGGCCGGCAGTCCCTGAGCAGGGGATAACATTCCCACTTAATCTGAGCAGATGAATCCCATCTTCTCAGCGTGCACATGAATAGAGCGACAACAGAGAGACATTCTTCAGTAGAAACATTCAAATCAAACAAGACTCCTGCAGCCAAGTTTATTCCTGCAAAACCTTCTGCCAAGGTTGTTCTCTGATATGTCCGAAGAGAAGAATGAAAATCAGATTCAGGACATTAACACACCTCGTTTCAAAACTATAAAATCAATAGACATTTTTAGAAATATTCTTT
>NW_007578123.1:0-35777 GCF_000690725.1 Stegastes partitus | reverse complement strand
CAAGAGCCCACAAATTTACTAGGACAGCACTTCAACCACTATGTGATATTTGTAACTAAATCACTCTTGCAAATCCAAAAGCAATTGATAGATTTTTGATCCACCTTGCTGCTGACTACCGGTCAAGAAAATTGTTTAAAATTTAACCGACAATGCAAATTTTTGGACTGTGGGAGGAAGCCACCTTTACCATTTAAGCTTATCTTGTTAGCATGCTAACATTTACCATTTATCACAAAACACAGGCTGTAATCTAAGCATTAGACAAATTAAAATTTTACAAGGTCACTATAACATCACAAGTTAATACAAATTATTAGTTGTAAATTGTAGTCGAGACCTGTCAACCTCATAGAAGGACGAGAAGAAAAATCAGAGGATCCCCAAAATAAATAGGATTCAGCATCTGAAGACCGTGGATGTCTGTTCATGACAACAAGTCCATCAGTTGTTGAGATATTTGAGTGAACCAACTGATAAGCTCTGCCAGGCTGCTACATGAACTAATAGATGGCACAGTCACTTACTGCACCTTATTGGTAGTGAGAGATTAATGTACTAGCAACTCAATCACACATACAGTAGACACCGGCTGCCAAATCATGACTCCTGACCCTGCAGTGACCCTTGAGCAGCTGCCCTTAGCCATCGTCTGATCGTTCTCCAGGCTGAGGCAGCACAAGAAGAGGGTTCGTCTGCCAAAAGAAAAAGAAAAAACACTTCACATCTCCCCCCGTCCTCCCACCTCACAGCCAGAGAGTAAGACAGACCAGCAACAACAGCTGAGGAGGCCTTTCCCGCTTCTTTTTAAAATCTTTCCCGCTCAAATTTAAAACCTGCACACATCTACCAGGACAACGTGCAGACTCTCTCCTAACAGAGACATCCACATAATTTAGACTAAAGCAAACAAACATCTTTACACAAGTTAAAGACAGAGAGGAGAACAATCACCAGATGATAAAAGGCCCTTTCATGTATAAAATATGCAAATGTGTCAAGTATAGCTGCTTTCTTCTCATTGAAGTCGTCCTCTGAGATTTATTTTTTTTTAATGTCTAAAATAAGGAAAATAACATTGATTCCATTTATAATTCATCTGGCTCTGGGATTTGTGCCGCCAAGAAATGGCGAAACATCTGGATTATTTTAATTTTAGCTCCATCTCAGACAGATTAATTTATGGGTACACGACCCGAGCGAAGCCAGACTTATTAGCTGAGTATTAGAGCTGCTTGCGTCGAAAATATGAACGGATGTGTGAAAGCGCAGGCCCGAACGTAATGTGGCAGAAAGTCTCTCTCCTGCTGCATCTGAGTTGGATCTGCGAGGGTTTTCTTTCCTGTGTCAGCCTTTCCACTAATATTTCAAAGCTTTAACTACAGGTCAGCTTTGGAACAGACGTCTCCTGCACAATATCTCCTTTCATTCTGCAGTCAGACAGCTGGAGAGATTTCAACACTGAAGACTCTAAGTGTCTAAAAGCCACATTACAACCTATTTTTCCCTGAGAAAACAGCATCTTTATCATACTTTTTCTTCCAATTTTATCTGTTTAGATTGTCCAATAGTGGGGCACTGATTGTTGTTGCATCCAGTATGTTGACAGTTACCAGGTTATTGAACAGGTTTCATCATCACACATCTTTCCAAATACATGAGGTAGCAGGAGTCTACTAACTATAACCCATTTACTTCATTGATCCAGCGTTGGTGGAGCCCAGTACGGACACCTAGTTCCTAGAAATGAGGCCAAAATATCTTAATTAAACATTGATATGAAAGGATTAGTGGATTATCAATGAAGGCATACATATCTGAACAATGATTCATTAATCCTCAATTCAAAAGTGAGGACTTGTTGTTCGTCTTTATTGCCCAAGATTTTACATTTCATAAAAGAGTCATTGAGAAAATGTGTACCTTAAACAATAATGAAAATGAATCTCAAACAGCAGTGGACACAGTTTGAGTATCATTGTTAAGTATCTTTCAACTAAGGTGAATAATTCTGGATTTTGGTATTGTGATGCACGTTTTATACACTTTTTCTCTCGTTAAACGTGAAAACTTCAAGCAAATTGTAAAAGGTGATACAATGAGGCGTAAAGCAAATTAACATGAATCAGTCTTATTTAATGTTTAAATTTATACGATTTTTTGGTGTTTCTTGGTGTTATAGAAATAAAATTTTTAAAAAGGCGCATATCATGCCATCCATTTGTAATCTACCTTGTGATGCTGAAATGATTATAGATCAGTTAAACCCAGAAATCTATTTAAATGCAGTTGGTCTGGTTTCGGCTTCTGAAACAAGAAAATTGTCTTCGTTTGTCTATTTTTTATCATTCTAAATCAAATATTTTCTGCTTTTGGACTGTTGGTCTGACAAAACAAGCAAACAGCACTGCTTACAAGTACTTGGTGCACTCTTCCGCAGGTTGGACAATAAGAAAAGAGTGGGTTAAAGGGCTGTATGATGGGTCAAAATAAGATCAATCATGCAAAGCTACTCTATAGGAGTCTCAGAATAAAAATATAGAGCTGGAAATGATCAATTAACAGATTGCCTTTGGCGTTGTTTGTTCCTTTAGCAGTTTTCCACACATCATTCGAGTTCCTCAAAGCCTCTGGAGCTTTGTGGTTAGAGCTGTATTAGCTGCTAATAGATCCCCAGTTTGTACTGAACACTACAACCACAGCACAGGAGATTATAGAGATCAGCTAGCAATAAGCGCTGGACGCTCTGTCCAGACAAAGAACTCAATCTGCCGCGTATAATAGGATGATAAACTCAGACAGGAAGAGAGGATGAGGTCCGGTCCAGTATTTACAGTGAATCTGGAAGCAGTCATGAGTCCTGAACTTCCTGTTAATGCGGCCGTTCTTGGAAAACAGACAATGAACAGGAACGTGGCCAGCGGGTCCTGAGTGACCTTGACTTGTTGTTGGTCAGCGATGAAGTCATTTTGCAGATCTCATAAACAATAAACTCCCACATTGATATCAACATGACACAACACAACAATCCTGCTCTCGCAGCTTTAATGGATAAAACATCAGTAGGAACACAAACCACCACCACAGATCAGTTCAGGGGAAGAGCAGAGCGGTGTGATGCAACAGTCTGTAACTACACTTGGCCAAACATTACACTGCCATTACTGTTTCTTTAACACAGCGCTGTAACTTTTTTTGCAGTTCTTGAGCAACAGTCAGGTGAAGATTCAAATGACTAAAACAGACCAAGAACCAGCAGAGATAACAGAAAGAGCTAGTTGACTGTTCAACTAAAGATTAACTCATGTTAATTTTGTCAATAAGGGAATTTTAAAGTAATCTAAAAAGTAAAAATGGCTGATTTGCACTAGTGAGAGCCTCTCAATGTGGTGAGTTTGTTGCAAGTTTGACATCTTTTGGGTTTCGATCCCTGGTGAGACAAAACTAGGAATCTGAAGGTATGTTTTCATATTATGACACATTCTGTGGGTCAAATAATTAACCAAAGCAGACAAAATAGGATCAGCAGAATAATCGAGAGGGGGAAAAAATGACTCTTGAAGAGCAATTTCAAGAAATATGAATTAATCTTGATTTTTTTCATGTTCCAGTATTAATTTCACATGTTTTGATGTCTTTTTAAGACAAGATAGAAACACACCCATTTAAAAAAAAACTCATTTCAAAAGTAAAACTTGCAAACAAAATAGTTTGTCGTTTATATCTAAAAATATGTCCTTTTGTTCATGTCATCACTGCCTCTTTCTCACTGATCGGACTTATGCCTCCTTGTTTTGAGTTATCCATTTTAAAGCATCAGTTCAGTATGAGAGTGCTGTCTGATGCTGCAGGTGTTCAATAAACTCTCAGGAAAGACTCCTACAAACAACTGGAAGCAACAAACTAACCTTCAACTCCTGCTAACATTTAGTCAAAACCTGGTTAATAATTATCATTGATAAATGGTGTTTTAGGTTACAGCTGACACATTCAGATCACTGGAAAAGAGTGTGTGTCTTAAAGGGGTTTACGTCTGGACCCAACCAGTGGAGCCACTTTTCTTGGCTTCTAGTGAAGCTAATACAAACACACCGATTTAGCCCCTGATGTAGGTCTTTCAAAAGTTCTCTGGACAGAAACTGAATCATTTCTTGTTTTCAGTTTAAACTGTGGAAGACTGAGAGGGCCGCAGGTTAAGAAGTCTTACTGCTACACGATGATAAAACTGGCTCGCAACATGGAGAAGTGGCTGCAATTAGGCCTTTTAACAAACCAGCTGGGTGAAGTCGCCATACATAACGCGATGCCAGCTCCATCCATCCCCCATCAGCTATGGGGTGGGAGGGGGTCGTGCAATTAGGCCACCAAAGCCCATGTGGAAAACGCAACAAAGACGGTCAAGTAGGGAAATCATGACATAGATTAACCCTTTCGGCACGACAACACTATGTTGTGTTTACACCACTCCTGTGTTAAGAGCTGGCCTCTGCACAAGTTTGGTCTGCGAGTGCTTCCTGAGCTCCATCACGGGGGAAACAGGCTTGAAGGGTGAGCCTCAGACTGTGTGTTTATTATTGCATCGAGGATGTGTGCGACGTCACAACAGCATTGTAAGGCTAGGTGGGGAGGGAGGGGACACTGCTGATCAGCAGGCTGACAGGCCAAAGACGGGTCAGGATGTGAGAGGTCTCGGCCGGCGGCGCAGGTTTATATTAACACAGGGTGGTCCAAGATGACTGCAACACACAAAAATGTCAATGAAGACGAGAGAGAAGAAAGAAGGAACACACACACGGAGGATCCTGAAGAGGCCTGGGCTGTGAGAACCGGCCTGGACAATGTTCCATTGAAGGGAGGAAGACAATAAAGCCTACAGACGCAGAGCTTCTCGCAGCCGTTTTCTGGGCAGCACACCAGGCTGCCCGAGTAAAAACCGGCACAGAATAGCTCACAGAGAGCCAATCCTGGAGTGTAACACCCTGACATTTTGGTGAAATAGCTGAATTCCCCCTAGTGAAAATCCCTACACAGGCGTGATGTGTCCGGCAGTGTTGGGGCTGAGCTGGGAGTCTTCCCGGCATTTTTGTGGGCTAAACATGCAGCTTGGCTTGCACTAGAAAGACATACCAGACGTGTGAAGCATTCAGCTCCTTCCTGTCTAGAAGCTTGGGAGATGGTGCTCGCAGAAACAACAGTTCTAACGACAGGCACATGAATTATGCTCACAACTTTTTATTCTCAACACACTTCAAGCTGGAAAGTCAGATGTTTTTGATTTTTAACCCCAAATTTCTAAAAACATCACAAACTACACTTTATTTCACAGCAGATTCGTAGTGCAGATTATCACGTGGAGTTAAGCACTGAGCCATCATGTGAATGTCACAGTGTCAGTTCAGCTGACTGACAGTCTCTCTTCCTTCTGGGCTTCCCCCAGGTGTTTCCTCTGGTCTGACGTCGCTGTCCGGCCCTCCTCCATGACCCCTGACCCCTCCAACATCAGCCAGTGGGCCTGAATGCTGATGTGACTGCTGTCAACCAGCAGGGACCTAACCGGGCCCTGACACTGCCAGCAAGGAAGGATAACAAGGGGACAAGGCCAGGGAGGGTATTGGAAAGGAAAGATCTTGCACTGGAAAAAAATTAATCTTTTTTTTGTTTGTTATTTTACATTTTGTTAAATTTGTTAAATGACAGATAACTTGTAACATCACACAAAAAGGCATTCAGTTACATGTTAAAAACAAAACTGTACATAATGTCCACATCAAAAATGTGTATTTATACTAATTAATTCAATCTTTTACAAAGTTTGACTGGAAAATTATGCAGTTTTTACTATATTTAAATCAGAAAAAAATTGTAATTTTGCAGTTATTTGGTGTTTTTTGGAAGAAAAGTTATGGAAATCAAGCTTTAACTGATTGTTTTTCCTGTTTTTACAAATTACGGATAGTATAAAGTATCCAGTTACATGTTAACTGCAAAAACTGTACATAATGTTCACATAAAAATCTGGACTTTTAATACTGCATAGTTTCACTGTATTTAAATCAGCTACAAATATTTAGTTTTTTATCTATTTTCCTGTTTTTACAGTTTTTAAACATTGAAGCATTCCCCTGTTTTACCATGTATTGTTTTTACTGGTTGCTTTGCTGCCAGATTTTCCTTTTTTTTTTTTTTTACAGATCTTTTTTCTTTGACAGTGTAGAATGTGCTTTTCATTGCTCAATCTGATATTTGTAGAAGACAGTACACTCTTTGCTAATTTTCTTGTAGGAGTTTACAAGACAACTGATGAGCAAAAGACAATGACATGAAGTGCAGTGTGGGATAGCTGCCTGCACTCAGTCAACAAAGCTGAAACATGGCAAAGAAAACAACCCTCCACAGACTCACAGTCCCAGACTTAGAGAGAAGAAAGAAAGGAGGAGAATTGCACAGTTTTCTGTGAAAAATGAAGTTGAGTCACGGCTCGTTGGCCTCCTCACCAAACCACACTCTCCCGAGAGAGCCGCAACAAACATCAAGTGAGAAAACAATGAAAAATGAGTTAAGTGGAATGCAAAATACAGACTGAGCCGTCAATCTTGAAAATGCAGACAAGGTCAATAAAATAATGATACAAAAGATGGTAAAGTGATGGAAACACAACAAACTCTACAACACAGTCAGGGTTAGTATGTTGTCGATATTGAAATGATAAAAATCAGAAAACACTGCAGCTTTAGCATTCGCCTCATAATCATATTTGTCCTTCAGTATCAGATGTAGTCAACTGATAGTTGTACATTGCAAAAGTAAACTGTTAACGGCTGTTCCAGAGTGGCTTCATACGGGTTAAAATCTCTTTAACATCATCACTCCTGTTTGCGTCTCCCAAGGCATGATTGGAACAAAACGGAGTGCCGGATTAATGTATTAATTGCAAAAAAAAACATTACATGTATTAGCCCCAGCTTCTCATCTGTGAGGATGTGACGGGATTTTTGTCTTGTGTGAATTTAGACTATATACTGGACAAAACAAGCTACAAGAAGACGGCAACTTTGTCTTTGGTAAAACTGAACTAAGCATTTTTCTCTCGTAGCCCTGAGAGTTCAGTGTGCTGCAATTTAAGAGGGACGGATCACAAGCAAAGAAAACACTTTCACTAAATTGACAGATTTTCTGAATATCCTGCAAAATGAGGAAAAACTAGAAAACATGAACACAAATGACCTTCAAAGCTTCTTTACAAGGGACAAGTGATGAACCTGCTTGACAAGCACAAAGTAGTGCTGCAAATAACGATTATGTTTATTATTGATTCAGCTGATGGTTGCATTTTTCAATTAATCAATTAATGGTGTAGTGTAGGGTGACCCAATAGCTGAGTGGTTGCCATGTATACCACATGGCTGCAAACACCTTAAAGCAGAGAGTCCCCAGTTCAATTCACAGCTGGCTCAAGCTTCATGCCATGTCCTTCACCTACATCTATCTAATAAAGGTGAAAATGCCAAAATATAGTCTAAATAAATTTGATTTTGGTCTATAAAGCATAATCAAATAAATAAAAAATACACCACTCATGGCCTCCTAAAGCACAGGATGATGTAATCAAGCGTCTCTTTTTGTCAACGACAGCTCGAAGCCCAAATATGTTCAAGAACCAGGAACTTGGGATGTTCCAGTGACGTTTTCATCTTCTTACTGTTTAATGTTGTAGCGACTACATGTTGGCAAGCAGAATGCCTTGCAAGGGTTTAGCTCTTGAAGGAGCACCATGACAAAGTCTTCTGCCACGCTTAATAACCCCTGGTCAGCGCACATGGTAACTCAATGCGGTATCAACTTGGATAGCGTTTTTATCCCAGTGACAAGTGTAGCAACAACCTTTGCAGTCTGTGTCATGAATCCATGGCTCAAAACAGCAGTGTGCTCAATTTATATCCAAACTGTTTAAGTTATTGATTGGTAATGCTGCATTTACTTAGAAGATTATTCATATTTAGGACACCTGTGTGGCAGCAGACATAAACAAATGATCGAGCTAAGGTTTGTGCAGATATTAATCAGTCAAATAAAAGCCTTCATTTTTGGAATTTTTGCATTTTAAACTATCATATATGTAAAATAAATTATGAAAATAATTTTCTGCCAATCAACTAATCAACTGATGGTTGCAGTTCTACATGAAAGCACTTAAACATAACTTCATTAAAAGTTGTCATAACTCAAAAAACATTAGTGCAAACTGTTTTGTAATGTTTCTGTTGAGCCCAAACATTTGTTTTTTGATTGATCCTGAGCCACAACAAAATTTAATGAGACTCTCTATTTGGACATGGTAGTTTTAAATCTTTAGCTGAACTTGCTTTTAGACAAATAAACAGCATTGAAATACTCCAGCTCAACACTGGTAAAGGAATGACATCAAACAGAGAGAAGCTAAAAATCCTCACTTTGTAAAAGGATGGAAGCAGGAAACTAAATTGTAAAGATACTTTATCCCTTTAATCAACATCTTTCTTTATTGACAGCAGGATAAATCAGTCTTCTCCTTGTGTGCAGAGGTCGTTTATTAACTCTGGAAGTAGTTTCAGGGTGTTTAAGGGGTTTCTGTTGTGACTCAGGGCTGGGTGTCATAATGGGAGAGTCAGCAACTTCCTCACACACATCATGTCTCTGGGGATTTGCCCTTTACGTTGAACCTGCTTTTAATATTTGAGCGAACTGACGCACTTCCTGACCCGTCCCTAGACCCGGTTCTGGCCCAGCCGAGACCAGAGGTCTGCCCCCGCACACAGAGGAAGGCAGGGAGGACGGAAAAGGGAAAGAGAAGGGGAGAGTATGAGGCAGGGAGTGAGAGGGATGGAACAAATCAAAAACAGATGCTTGTACACGTGTGATTCAGCATTTCGAATCTGAGCTGAGTGCCGGGACGTACAGTCATTTCTTATTCCCCAGCTGTGCAGAAGAAATTCCCACTTCTATCAATAACCTGATCCCATTTCCTGACCCACTGGGTGATAAACATGCAGCACGGGCAGATGTTGATACACCTGGAAACTGCCCAGCCGCTTTCCTCTTGAGGGAGCAGCTGGGTCATCAGGGGAGACGTTGCAGAGACGTGACGTTAACCAGTGAAATCAGTTCAGCCATAACTTTCTATCAACCACTCTGCGTAAAGCTCCCTTTAAGTATCAGGAGTGAAGTCGTGAAATAAGGCCACATGCACGTTATCTGTGAGTCTGCTGACAAATGACGCACAGCCACGAGCAAAACGGCTAAGCCCAGAGGACAGTTCCTCACATGCTGCCTTCGACTGGAGGGCAAGCTTTTAAAAAACAGCAAATCTCTTCCAGCGCAGTCTAAAAACACAGCTGACAGATGGACTGTGAGATCGGAGCAACGCAGCTATTATGTGCTGAGGAAACTGGGTATTTTCCAATTAGGAATCTATTTTGAATGTAAAACGTGACACGAACACGCTTGTAGCCCTAATGAGAAAACCTGACAGATTAATCTGGTTTTAAAAACATGAAGCTTTTGTAATGTTTCCACTTCATGAACTCGTGAAGCGGAAGCATTTTAAACAATCTGGGCTCAACAATCTAAGTGGGGAGTTATATTTACATTCTATAAACACATCTGATTTCTGACGTGGTCGGACAGAGCGTCTTAAGAAATACCACAAACCAGCCTGCTGGTTCGCTTAGCTTTGCTTAGCATAAAGACGAGAGGCGATCAGCCAGTTAGAGCTTCACGATGTGCAGAACGTCTGCTTTGTGGAGTTACTGCAGCATGGCCACAAAAAGTTTTTGAAGTTAACCCTCTAAGCCCCAAAACCCACCAGTGGGTTCAAAGGCAAGTTAGTTATTTAAGTTGCAAAAATGACACCATTTATATTAGCAAGTAACTGCAAAAACATGAAGAATGTCAACTTTTTGACAGTCTTTGAACTAATCATTTGTAACTTTCGGTTTATTCCAGAAATTAACCAGTTCAAAGCTAAAAATTGTGAGATTTCATCAAAACCACCTATTTTTACATGTTACATTTAAAACATGTACAAAAATGAAAAGTTTCCTCTCACCAGAAACAAAATGTTCTGCATTCCTTGATGCACCAGAGACGCTTTTAGTGACTCAGCTAGGTCTGAAACAACTAATTATCAGAACAGTTGTCAAATAATTTAGTCAGCAATTAGTTGGTTAATAACATTTTGTATCGTAAGTGGCCCGTTTTTGTTTTTTTTTGTTGTTGTTTTGTTTTTTTAATTTTAAAACAATCTGTCAAAGCAGCTACCAAAGTGCGGCAGCAATAAGCCCCCGGTGGCTGTAATCTACCAGGACAGCAGGAGGCGCAGCCAGCAGCCAATAGTTGGCCTTGTTCTGTGTCACATGTGCCACAGCACAGTCGATGCTTTTAGCGAGAGTGCGAAGGTGGCTGGTGAAAGTTCAAAGAAAAAGGACAAAAGAGATAATTCAGACGATTTGACCAAAGTTATCCAAAGTGTGGGAGCACTTCACACTAAAGCTACAAAAAAGATGAGTGACGTGCAAACTTTACAAAAATGAACTGTATGTTGTTGTTTTTTTAAACAATTTTACTGCATTTTTTTGTGTTTGATGCTATGAATTGAAAAAGCTTCACACTGACAAGGTAAATATGAAGCTCATTGTGTCTCTTTTGATTTGAGCTGTGTTATGCTGTAAAATGCACAATTCTCTTGTGTTTTTCTTTTTCTTCATGAAAATATGTTCTTTATAACTTACCTGGGTTAATAATGGCTAAACAAAAATGTTTGTTTAAAAAAAAAAAAAAAAGAACAGAACTAATCGAATAACCATAAATAATAATTCATAAGTAATTAATCGATCATCACAATAATCGTTATTTGCAGCCCTAGACTCAGCTGTGATTTGTCATATGATAAAAATTCTGGGGTTTTTCAACTGAACTGCAGTCTGTGTTTACAAAGAGCAGAAAGGAGACAAATATGGACACTAATTAAAACGTAGTAAAATATCTATGTATGCTGATATTTGAAATGCTGGACACAATGATTTTTGTTGTTTTTTTTTATTGTAAAATAAAAAACCTAAGAAATGTAACTTTTTTCCCCTTTTTTCTGATTGATGGCATAACTGGGTCATACTGCACCTATAACAGTTTTGAGTTCTCGTTCCTTCTTGACATGGTTGTGTTGTTTCCACAAAGGTGCAGGACTGGCTGGAGATAAATTCTAGAAAGTGTTCTATGCAACTCTGGTTTATCTGATCATCTGGTTCATCAAGAAACTAGTTGAAAGCCAAACTTAGCTTAGCATGAACACAGGAAATGGGCAGAACAAGTGAGCGAGCCGAGCACCTCTACAGCTCAGTAATTAATTAGGTCATACAGCATTTGTTTCATCCATACAATAGGTTTTGTATAAAAACAACTGGCTGGTATGGGTCAGACTATTTCTTGGCTTTGAGGAGACGCCTGAAGTTAATGTTCCAGGAGCGCAATCCCCCCATATCATCAGTTTTGGTCCAGTTTAAACAAACATGATATAATGTGCTGGCAAAGAGATTTTTGTTTGTTTCTTCGGAGGCAAACAACTGTTTCTCCTTGTTTTCAGTCTTTATGCTAAGCTAAGCAAACTGGCTCAATCTTCTCATCAAATGTTCCAAACAAAAAAAAGCGAATAAGAGCATTTCCCAAAACATCAAATTATTCCTTTACCGTGACATGAAAGCAACAACAAAAAAGAGAGAGACTGATCAGAGCAGAGAGGAGGAGAATAGCTGCTCTGCTGTCCTGTCGAATTACGGCCAGCCTGTGCTGCAGTGCATCTGACAGCTGTACTTTACAGCCCGGTTAATCCAACAGGAACATTAGTCTGACTATTTATATTAACTCAGAATTATAGTGCGTTTCACAAGGCATAACCGGCCGCCTCGCGTGGAGTCACGTTGCAGCCGATGTTGAACTCCCTCCCTGCAGGGTCAGAAAGGGCTAAAGGTGAACAGATGAAGCTAATGGACAGATTCCTGCAGCCTGTTGTTAGCTACGCTCCGGTACACCAGTTTTCAGCATTTCTCTCATGTTTCTGAGAAAATAAATTATCCGGCCAGTCTCAAATTGGAGCCCTTCTTCCACATATCGAGGGCAAAAGTGTTTTTTTTCCCTCTGCAAACAGTCCGAGTCGTTTGATATGTATGGCTATAAAGAATTGAGATCAGATGCTCGGCCTTCGTTACCATCATGCAATCTGCTAAAAAAAATAAAAAATAAAAAAAAAGACAAGTTGCACAAAGAAGTAAGACCAAAGGCTGGGATTATCAGTGTTAAAAATGTGCTCAGTGAATGTGGTCCTGTTCTCACTGGCTCAGGTCTTGTATTCCAACTCCCCTGCCTCTCCATGGGCCGTGCAGGGAATACTAATGCCAATTTACTACAAGTCGTCCATCATTTAGGTCTCAGGATGTTGCCATAGTGCTGATTCAATGTCTGCGGCACAGTACGCTCCACCGGTGGCAACACCGGATGGCGGATCTGAAAGAGAGGACTTGAACAGAGCGGTAGCTGTGAGGTTTGGCTATTAGATTTCATCGCACTTAATAAACTGTTGGTGCTCTGGCCGGTTGTGCGCGCAGGTCTTTGTCACCTCTCAGGATGTCTGACAGAAGCAGATTAGCACAGTGTTCGGTATGCAGCGCTCTGCTTTTCATGGCTCTTTGTGCGTGCAGTGTGTGAAACGTCTTGCTATTCATTAAAATGAAACGAGAGGGACAGCCAGGGCTCCTGCGGAGAGTCGCCTCCTTCAATACAACAGCGACAAAAGGGCTGACATCATCTCTGCATCTCAATGCATTTCATCAGGGATTAATCTCCATTTGCACAAATCATGAATTAACTTCCAGGATGTAGAACGTACAAACGGACACATCTGATGCAGTGTATAAACCAAGTAAACCCGTTCTGTGACCTCCTGCACAAGACAAGAGTGAGTTATAAAACCCGTTGGTGTTTCTGACTTTCAGACAGGCAGGCTTGACCACAGACTGTGTGGAAAGACAGAAGACGTGACACAAAGCCATATTTCTCAATCAAAAAACCCTGCGCTACGTGTTAGCGGATAGGATGTGAGCAAATCTAAAAAGAAAAAAAACACATTTTAAGTACTTTTTATCACGCTGATGTTGTTTTAAAAGTTTATATTTTCGATGAGTTTGTTCCTGATCAGTCATCTGATGCTGTGAAAAGGGTGTAAGTCGCCATGATTGGTAGCTGTGGCTGCAAAAAATGGCTTTTAAAAAAAAAAAAAGAAAAATCTTTTTTGTCCATTTTTTGTTATTTTTCTTGTGTTATTCATGCTTTTGTCAATGATTATGACAAGTTATTTTTGTGATCAATCATCGTTATTAGTTTCAACCCCAAAAGCCTGTTTAAAAGGAATGTTACCTTCACCAAAAAAAGCACTGAAATGAAGCCATTGGTCAGTGAAAGACATGTCACATTCTCAACTTTCCGATGGTCCTTGAATGCTCATCTGTGTGGGGCAATCAGAAACAGAACCAAATCGAAGCTTAGAGCTTAAACATTTCATCAAAAGCACTTTATTCTACAAGTTTTATTTTAAAACTTGCCAAAAATAAACCATTTGCTTTAATTGGACTTTTAAAATCTGTGCTCCTTGACACATTTGCAAAGCCATTAGTGGCAGTCATGTGACCAAAAGTCACGGATTGTTCGGCTGAACTACAGGATGTGTTCATAGACGCATGGAAACATGTTAAAAATGAATGCAGTACAACATCTATAGTATGTAGAGGCTCTATTGTTTCCTCAGTATCTCTAACACCTGTTGGCGCTTGGACAAGGCTGTTCATACTGACTTCAATTTTTTATTTTTTATTTTGTCAAAGTCATTGTTTTTTTCCAGATTTATGGCAATAAAACTCTGTCAAACTGCAGAGAAGACAGTTGCTTTAGTAACTCAAGTGATTTATTGCAGTAGTAAGTAGTAATTGGTACATAACTACAACTACCAATTACTAACAATTCTTTTTAATCTAAAATTGTCTCGACGGTCAAGACGGTGGTGGCGGGTTAAATGAAGTTCATATTTGGGCACGTCTCCAACCTCCTGTCTTCACTGCAGAGGTTGCAAATGATCACCAGCACAAGATGGCAGCGTCCATTTCAGTGATTTTTGGCTTCACCATTGCACTGTGAGTGAAGAGGTGACGGGTCGTCCATCTTTATACACAGCCGATGGTCTGGTACACTGGGAACACTATTGGCCTTAATGTATATGATGATGGTGATGTTTTCCTACAGATGGGCTGTGTCTGACACACAGCGCTATATTTACCCTCTGCCATTTTGTTTGAGCATTTAAATTCTGCTCCAAGGACCAACAGAACTACAGTGGACCGACTATAGAACCCCACAGATCAACCTCCTCCAGACCCTTGACTGCTCGGTCTGCATTATCAAGGTAAAGAGGTGCTCTCTGTCCATTTGCATGCACTACAAACACAGACTATGTACTGAGGTCTGCCCTGAAGACTTGTTTATCTGCTGCCTTTGTGTTTGCAGCGATGACACATATTCCTTCTGTGATCATCTTTGTGCAGAGACCTTCCAGCAGCCGCCCTACATGCTTTGGAGCCTCATGAGCTTCGAGGCTCCAAATGGCAAAAGCCCTTCATCTGGTCTCGTTTAAAAAAAAAAGATAAAAGCTTTTCCAGCTAATGGTGCCATGCTTTCTCTGCAGGAGGGTGTGATTAAAAAATCATATTGCTCTGTGTATCATTAGATCTGTTTGCACTCCTTCACATCAGGATGACACCAATTGGATGCTAAGCCTCCAGGTGCGACACCTTGCCGTCCGGGGATTGAGCGGGTGAATGTGGGCCAATCCCTGATTAAGACACGCGACCATCAAACTGCACACTGCTGCCTTAATCCCCGTCACTTTCATTACCTGGAGCGCACAGAGCTCGCTGACGCCCTTAACAAGAGAGTGAAAAGGCCTGCAGCCTGGCGCCACTGAGCTTTCTCTGTCATTAAATCAAGCACGCGGATGAAAATTAAAATAGCAGAATAAACTAGGATGGGTGGGGGAGATGGTAGTAGAGCAGGAGTTTAATGAATCTAATGCACCAATCACAAGCAGAGGTCATTAAACTGATACCAAACAGGACACGGGCCACATGAAGAGTTTTTTTATGTTCCCAGATGGGTGAAAATGTGCAATATCATACAAGAGACAAGTAGTAATTAATAAAGGCAGCATAAAGATAAGAATATGATGAAGACCAGCTGCACTGTAAAAAGAAAAATCTGAGAAAATCTGGCAGTAAAATACATTTAAAAAATGGTTGAATATTGTGTTTAGTAGCTGATTTAAACACAGCAAAACTACAATATTGCACACATTGTAAAGGAACAAATTTGTACATAATGTCCACATCAAAAATCTGCATTTTTACTTTCTTTTTTACAGTAAACATGCAAATGATTACTTCTTTTTTAATAATTTTATTAGATATGTGTATTTTAACAAAACAGGAAAATTCTGTAAAATGAGAGTTAAAAAACAGTTTTGCCATTTTTAATCACTAAAATACATAATTTTCTTTGAAATAAGCGCAAGTATCTATAAAATAATGACACCTTTCACTGATTTGAATAAAAAGTTTTTTTTAAAAATGACAATAATTTCCAATTCAGTGAAAAAAATGTACCATTTGGAAAAATATTGATTTTTGAATTTTAGAATTTATTTAAAGTTTTGTCCTTTTCTTTTTGGTTTTTTTAGGGTTAGTATGTAAATTAATAATTTTTCCTTTCATCTGTCATTTAAAAAACACATACACACACACAACTGTGAAAATCGAAAAAAAAAAACAACACTTTTTACAGTGTGGATATGAGCACATTGTTTTTCCAGTCACAATAACGGTGCACCCCCACAACACCCTCGACTGGCCGGAGTCACAGTTCTGCACAGAGCACTCTTGGCTGAACAGAAGGGCCACTGACACAGATTCAAGATGGAAGGAGGTCAGTCTGAAATAGAGCAGAAGCAACAAGACCACGCAGCAGAAATCCCTTCCAGCTCCATGCAGCTGGAGATCCAGAAACACAAGAAACATCCGCCAAGCTCCCAAAACACAAAGACGATTTGTCACAACCGTGAACCGAGATGAACCTGAAGCCTGGGATTCGGCATGACTCCGAGCAGGAAAAGGTTTTTTGGCACCATTAAAAATGTAATAAACGCCGTCGTTGTTAATACATGACAGTAATGAACAGGAACAGCTCCCGAAACGAAATGAGGGCGCTAAAGGGCTCTGCGACATTTAGTTTCTCTCAGTAAAGTAACAAGGACTGTAATCACAATTTTCCCCGCGGACACTGAAATATTAAAGAAATAAACAGAAGCTAAATGAATTCATTTCACTGAAAAGGCTGTGAAAGGTTGCACAGTTTGGACAACTGCGTGCACGACATGTAGCCTCGATATGAATCAAGAAGAAAAATTGGTAAATATTTCATTTTAAAACCAACAAATAATCAGTTTAAAAGGATATTAAACAGCAAATCCTCCCAGTTTTGAAGCTGGAAGAATGTTTGTTCTCTGTCACCGTCATGGTAAAGAACCTCCAGATCTGTATTTAAATGCATCATATATGCAGTGTTTCCTCTAGGATTTTTTCAGCAGCAGGGGCAGGCTCTCGGGATGCCATGGCGGCGTAAACAAATGACATTTGACTGCAGATTTACTTTTAAAACCTATTTATTGAATGGCCAGTTAAAAACGGCTTTTTAAAGGCTGAATGTAAAAATAAAATAAATAACTAAATAAAACAATAAAATTAAATTAAGAATAATAATAGAAACTATGGGGCTCAAAATTTGCAAGAATGACCCAAAAAGTTGAATTTGAGTTGACTAAAAACTTTGCTAGCAACTTCGCTGTTGTGCACCTGCAACCTGCATGCTAACAAAGTGTAATGTTGAAAATAGCTGGCTATGATTACCATCCAAGGTGCCTTTTCATGTTATTGTAGGTTAATCCATTGTCGAAGTTTTGAATATTTGCAGATTATTCTCATAAAAAGCTCTGTCGTCCCCAAAATGACATTTAGGACAGCTCTAAACAGCAGCAAAGTTTCTTGCACTTAAAGTCAATTTGATCCTTTGATATATACGTTTACGTGCATTTACCACACTGTAAAGTCCGACATCATCCCTGTGATTTCAGCCATTTGCCTTCTAATGTTCTCATGTGTACTGACTGTACAACTTCCAAACCTAATTTCCTATTAGTTATTTAATTCCATTGAACTGATGCAGCTAGTTCACCAAATTTTCTGCATTTCCTCCATTCCAGGCCTCTCTGGGAATGTGTCATCCCCCCCCCTCCCCTCAGTCTGTCATCTGACTGTGTGTCACGAATCCATCCGTCCAGTCATTTTCTCACAGACGCTGGAGACTCACGAGCAGCGAGCGCCACAGGTCACTGGCCCTGGGATTCCCCGCCCGTCGGGGCTCTCTGCTGCTGCTCTGTGACTCAATAAGAAGCCCTTCATCATGACGGCGGCCTCGCCTCAGCCCTCCGCCCCCAGCTGCTGACATGGGAGGGGAGGAAGGATCATCGGGGCTCGCTGCCCCGAGGCCATTCAGACACAGAGAAAAGAGTCTGTCTCTCAGCGGAAGTAAGAAGCTCACTGGACAATAGTTATATTCTGCTGAAGGAGGGGATGCTCACGGGAACGGAGCAGCGGGGATGCCGAGGATCCCGCCAAACATTAAAACGGACGCAAATGAAACATCCTCTCAAGCTCTGCATTCATAAGGGTTCAGAGTCATCAAACATCTTCAGGCTAAAAGTAGCTCCGGATAATGGTTTGTGAGTCCTAATATTTTTGTCATAAAGGAGTCACAAGTCCCTACATTCATCATGGCTTCAGAAAAACACACAACAATGACTTCTACCATCATGTTTTAATGCTTGAGATGTTAACGAAGGATGAGCTCCAAACACTTTAGTGATCATGTACACAACTCTGAAAAATCACTCCTGAAACACCTCAGGCCTTTTGGAGGTACATGAGCGAGGTCCCCCATATGTATTATCTTTCAACAGTGTGGAAGTGTGGCGTCAAATTAACACGTCAGTGGGGAGAAAACAGGTCGAACGTGGTCCGTTGCCAGTGTTGTGCCAGAGCAAACACAAACACAGGAGCTCCTGCAGCAGTGTGATCACAGCAGACCAACACAGATGTGCAGAGCATCGCTGTCACATCTGTCTGAGACTAAACACACAGTCTGGTCGGGGGATCCATGGGCCATGAACTTATCGTGGTGCTGGGAGGCGCTCATGCTGGGTTCAGACTTCAACAAATTTCTGTCTCAGATGGGTCAGATTACACAGTCATAAATTCTTGGCTGTGACCAATCACAGCTCATTGTCTGTCACGACAGGAACAATATGTACGCAAACAACAGCATCCAAAGTGGTGTGCATGACAACGGAAGCGTTTTCAAACCGTTTTAGCCATTGTGGAAGTTGTGGGATTATGGCACATAGTCAAGTGTCTGAGACGCAGTGTCAGTTGTCATCACATACGCCGCACTGCACACTTTATAACATCCAGTTTGAAACAGAAAAATCTCCAAACACATGCTAACCATGAACCACGACAACTTCTGTCCGCTGGTGGCCGGATGTGGGGCTCTAATTTGGAGTTTTTCTTGTCTCACTGATGCTTTTGTCAAACATTACAAAAAACGTTTGTGATCAACCATCTTTTAACCCTTTAAACCCCAAAAGCCATCAGTGGGTTGAAAGAGCATGTTACCTTTGACAAACCAAAATAACATTTAAGAACAACAGAAACATTCAAAAACTGAGCAACATACAAACCAGAATTACTGCTCTGTGGATGTAAGCTGCAGTTTACATCAATAACATCATATGTAGTGAAGACTTGGAGGGAATTTAACAGCATCTAAGATTAGTTTTACCAATTCCGAATGTGGAATACAGTCACATATGCACTCTGTTTCTCAATTATAGTCAGTATGTAAGAGTTTTTTGCAGAATATTACAATGCTGCGGTGAAAGTGACCTTTGACCTTTCGGGTAGGAAACATCATCACCTCATCTTTTTATCTTAATAGACAGCTAAGTGAAATTTTGTCGAGAGAAGCGGATGAATGCTTGAGTTAAGGCAAGAACATGACGTGTGAGGCCACAGTGACTTTTGATGTTCGACTGCTAAAAATCAAATCAGTACATGCCTGAGTCAAAGTCCACGTTTGTGCCAAATTTGAAGAAATTTGCTCGAGGCGTTACTGATGCATCGTGTTTACGAGAACCAGACTGAACCAGAAAACATAAAGCCTTCAGCCAAAGCGGTCGCAGGCATCATTTAACATTAACTAGATGCAGATCCATCGATATAAATATAGGTAGATGTGAAGCATAATTTAAGCGCTCCCAAAATTAAAAAACAAGACATATTTCCGACCTAAAATGTTCAAATCTAATGAATCACTTGATCTTTGGAGCCTCTTCATCTTTAAGGTTCTGCCCTGCAAAGAGCATCCAAACAGGAGGAAACATCTAAGACTTTGCTCCACTTGGTGATTCATCAATAAGCAACAGAAACAAAGCGGAGCGCCACATGTCAGAGATGTCCGGGCCGAGACTTCCTGCACGATTTTACACGTGTGGGAAGCAGTGGTGTGTCATGCCAATCCTAACAGTGAAAGGCCCCGATTTTCCTGCCGCTTCCCTTCCAGTCATCCACCTCCGGGGTTGTTACGTAACACTACATACTGTGGCGCTGCTTTTAGCTCCACAAAGGAGCCGTTTGAATGCTGTCTGAAAAACGCTGTTACAGGCTTCAGTGGCTGCAGGAACACGCATTCGCTTGGTCTCTTTCAGCATCTCTTCTAGTCGTTTAAACATCTTAGGCAGTGGATAAAAGACTCTTAAAATGCTGTAAACTGAAGCTCACTTATGAGAACATTTCTTCTCTAGCATGTGAGAAAATCTGAAAATCTGTACAGCATATGAGGAGGAGGAGGAGGTGTATTTTCATTCCACACTCGCAGATAAGAGGCGACTTTATCCACCCATTCATAACACAAACACACAGCGAGGCATCTACATAATGAGCTAGGTGACTCTTTAGCATGCAGCTAGTCTCACTGCGACCCTGCGTGCTGCTTAGCATACGAAATGAGGAAGGAGAAGGTCGAGCTGTGTCTTCCTCCAGCTCCAGATGGCAGTCATTAAGGTGCTGCTGCCAAGTCTGGAAGTCTTTGATTTGGAAGCAGAGATTTTTATCTCAGGGAGCACACAAGTGCAGTGTTAGAAAGCACATTCATTCACTCAAGCACAACTTTAACGTACTTTATTCCAGCATTTCCATTTTATGTTGCTTCAGACTTCGATTTTGCAACATTTACGAGGGAAATGTTGTACTTTTTACTGCACTACATTCACCTGAGTGCAAAAAACCAACAAACATATGATCGACTTATGGACTGAACATAAGAGAAAGAACCTGTCTTGTTGGGGCTCCTTGTTAAGTCAGTACAACTGTATTTATTTCATAAAAGCAACAAAGATCGAGATAATGAATTTGCCAGGCTGTTTAATTATTGAAGACTTTCTATATGTTAATTTTTGTCTTTGTTTTAACCCACATTCATCCTCCTGGTGTCCTGTTTTTCAGTGCAAACAGCTGACGACTGGCTTATCGTTTCTGCAAATTGAGCAAAAACAAAAAAGCTGCATAGGATTTAAAAAAATAATAATAATAATGAAAAACCTGAAATATGTGCACTGATAATCACTCACTGTATAATGGTAGATTAGTTCAAGGTTACAAAAAGTACAGTTTCATCAAATACAGCAGGAAAGTGCAAGAAATCACTCTACTGATTCATTATTAAGACTTGCTTCTATACTTATGTAGCATCTTGAATGCATTTGAAAGTCTTTTACTCATTATGGATGATCTTAACTCTGTTGTATTGACACATTTTCTTGAAGTAAAGGACCCGAGTGCGTTTTCCTGCACTAAAAGGACCTTCACAGCCTGAGAGGCTCTTGACTCTGCGGGAGCAGTGGACCAAGTTTAGATGTGGGTGTAGAAAATTCCTGCCGTATTTATGTAACCTTTGGTGCACGGCGGTCGGGGGCTTTGGCACAGTCTGTGTGGAAACCTTCAGTTTCCTCTGATCCAGTGATTAGTGACACAGTTTGAACCAGAGCTGTGACAATCAATCATCCATCAAAGACCGAAAAATTCCTGAGCAGCTCCTTATTCTAAAAAATAATGATAATAGTTTTATTAATTGCTTCCAGTTGGTCAGGAATACATATTTGCCTTTTTGGTCTATGTAAAATAGAATTATTTTTGCACAAAATAAAATAATTAGCTGCAACACCAATTTGGTTGATAGGTACACTGTAAAAGAAAAAAAAATCATTAAAAAAAAAAAAAAATCTAGAAAAAGTGGTAAAAAAAAAATAATAAAAAAATCTAGCAGCAAAGGCGCCACAAAAACATTTGTTAGAAATTATAACATTCAAAAACTGTAAAAACTGTGGACATTACAGCAAATCTCTGTAAAATAATAAGAATTTACCAGATTTAAATACAACAAAGGTGTATTTTATGGACATTCATTGTTCAATAATTTTTGAAAAAATACAGATTTTTGATGTAGACATTACTTAATTTTTTTGGGATGTTTACTTATTTACAAATTAATATTTATTTAGTTATTTATTTATTTAGTTAGTGATTTTACTAGATATTATCTGTAATTTGACCAACTGGAAAAATCGGTAAAATAACAGTAAATTGCCCAAAAAATACAGTTAAAAACTGCTTAAAAGTTCGATTTTTTTTTTCAGTGTAGGTTGGTTCATATGTTAAATGATAAATGCATGAAGAGCAGTTTGTAGAAACCCAAGCAGCTCCCAGTCAGCCCATGTGACAGCTCACTGCTCATCTTCATCATTGTGTCAGAAAATGCGCACAAATCTGACTGATGTTCCAAAACTGTGATTGCAATCCACCAGTTATTGGATCGAAGCATTTAATCCCACTGACGGAGACGCATGCAAAGATCTAGAAACAACGTGAACCATCTCATCGATAGCAGCAACCGAGCAGAGAATCGAGGCGTTCAACAGTTCAGACAGTCAGCGTGCAGAGTTTTTTCTCTTTTCTTACCTAAACCGGGGAGAGTCTTTGATGCAGTCCTCAAAATCCACCGTCATCTTGGACTGGACACAAGTTTCCACGCGATTAAAACACGGATTTCATCTCCCGGGTGGATTAAAGTAGAGATGTGAGTATCCGACACCGTGCTGCTCCTCCTGCAGCGGCTCAGTCCCGCTCTGACACCCGGAGACGCTGCACGCCGAGCTGGACCCGCTGATGCGTTCAGGGGCCGCTGCGACGGCTCGGACTCTGCAGCTCTGCTGTCCCGGCACACGACCTGAGGCCTGACTGTAGCAACAAAAAGTTTATTTATGGAACACGTTTTTACACACAGAGGTCAAAGTGGTTTATAGGCAGAGGATATAACATGAAATAAAATTAAAAAGAAAAGAAAAAATAAATAACATAGCATAACGTGAAATACAATGAAATGAAACATGTAAAAGAGTAAATACAGTATAATAACCAAATTAAATAAATAATAAAAACAGTACAAATAATTAGAATTAAGTACACAGAATAAAAACTGAATAAAACTGCAGAATTAAAAGCTTAAAAAATAATAATGTAAGTAATTAATTAGAAAAAAAATCTATTAAAATTAGAAGAATGAAAGGACAATTTGCATAAATGCACAAATATTTTAGAGAATTGATTGACTTGATTGACTAACGCAGCAATAAAGGACAAAAGATACAAAAATTTAAAGCATGTTAAAGATAAAGTATCCATAAAAAGGTTTAATTTAAACTACTGAAAGACCAGACAAGTTAAGGATCAGACAGTTTAGATCAGATTTTATAATAAAACTGATTACTCACAAGCAAATGCTAATATTAGCCTAAGACCATACAGTAATAATAATTTTGGAAATTAACCGGAATGCTTTTCAACGACCGTTATGACAGCTGTACAACTAAAACTTTACAACAGTCTATGGATATAATTCTATCTTCCACAATAGATTCACTAGTTGTAAGAGTCTATAATTAAAATTTTGAGAGTAAAAAAATAAGACCACGGGCTGAACAAAAAAGAAAAATGTACATATTCTAAATACTGACACTGATGTATCCTCTGCATAGCCCTTGAAATCTACATCTATGTTTTTGAAATCAGTGTTCAGGATTGCATTTCTACACAAGTAGTAGCCCATTTATTTTTTAAATATCATATTGTATCAGGAGTGCCACAATGTACAAAGGTAGTATTAACAGCAAAATGTACTTGACGTGTTAAAGATGACAGAAGGCCTACTTGTTATGAATCTGCTAGAGCTGAATTGACTCCTTTATGTACTGTTGGACGGGTTAGTTGACAAAACTGCAGGTGTCATATACATGTAGCTGACCAAAAAGTACAACAATTTTGTTTTGAAAGTGATGTAAAATATATGTTCAAGTTTGTCACTATGGCACTTAAGTGCAACACTTTCAGTTTTAACAGCTTTGCAGTGTGATTTTGCACCAGATCTATAATAACTCTGACATTTCCAATAGCACTTAAACGCAGCACCACAAAAAGCTGATGTCACCTTCAAACTCGTTTGAATCAATACAACATAAATGCTCCTGCCATGATTAAAGCTATGGGAGGTTTTTCACTGCTTTTCTACCAACAGCAAAAAAGACAAACATTGCAATGTCAAAATATAATAAAACTGTGAACCCAAGTGTGTGGTATATTCTAAGATTTCCACAATTAATGATCGAAAAATAATTCTTCCCAGTGCTGCAGTATTTATTCATCACAGAAGTGGGTTGAAAGTATTTTTATACTCTCTGGCACCAGGCAGCGAAGAAGCAAACGCCCACAGTGGCTTCACTTATTCATCGAACTTTCCACACCTCTGATACAGTCTGGTGTGTTTACCAGGCCAGATCATCATTATTTACCGCTGTGCAGGCTGTCAAATCTACTTTATGTAAAAATCTGACTTTTTCTTTTCCATTTTAAATGTACCTTCAACACATCCTCGGGTTGGCGAATCTTCCTACTTTCCCATAGCTGTTAAATAAGTCCATCCACTTCCCCGGCAGGGCTATTATTAATTCACGGGAAATGGGAAAGCTTGGAGAAAGAGCGCCTGCTTGGGATTTCACTCCAGGTTTTCACTGAGCACCATTGTTCCCTCATATCCCGGCTTTAAAAAGGCTGCAGCTCAGGCCATGAATGGAGATGATCTCATCGACTCTGAGCACAGGAGTCTGGACTCAATGCCACCATCTTTCAGTGACAAAACGAATTCTCAGATGAACAATGGAGACTCTGCCGGCTGTTTGTAAAATGTGTGGGGTGAAATATTTTGCATTTTTCAAGCAAATCATCGAACACTTTAGTACAGCCTGAAATATCTCAGGAACAACTGTGTGCATTGCAGTGGAATTACTGTACAGACATCCGTGGTCCTCAGAGGAAGAACCTACAGACTTTAGGGATCCTCTGAGTTTTCCATCTAGCACCATCATCAGCTTAAAAGTTTTAAATAATCCTATGAAATATCTCAGATATGAACTACCACTACAATCTGTATTCCACTGATTGCTATTGTTATAGGTTGAATCATCATATTGTGTAGTTATTTCTTGTATATTTCTTGTTTATTTTAATTTTTTTCTGTAGTCCCTGCATTTTTGCACTATCCATGTTGCTGCTCTAAAACTGCATAATTAGCTCACAGTGAGACTTCTTAATGATTATCTTCTCATCTCATTTACTATTCAGAGTCTCAAGAAGTTGAATCAAACAGAATTTGGTGAAATTTGGTCAATTTTTCTTGTGTTCCGTGTTTGTAAGAACCTTGGAAGAGCAAAGAATTCTCTGTTAAGGATTGAAAATGTTTATTTCTGTCATTCCTTAAGTCCTCCGACAACTAGTTAGCCTCTCAGCTTTACAATCTAGTAGGATTTTGACCCAGCTAGTGTGGAACTAACTGATGGTGATCCAGCTCAAACTTTACACTGTCCCGTTACTGCTGCTGCTTACAGATGATCCTCTCAAAAGCAACAGCTGCTTCTGCTAACTATAAAATGTCTGATCCCCAATCAAAGCATGTTGTTCTCGTCTAGAGCAGCACACAAACCGGATTAGTTTATTTAGTACCATGAACCATCTTTGCTGGGGGGGGATAATTTTATATTTTTGACATTTTTTAAAAAGTCATTGTGAAGGAGACACCATGGACAAACCAAACAATCTGTTTTAAGAGAAATTGGGAAAATAATGAACCTTTCAACCTAACGCTGTAGCAGATGTTAGTAATGCCGTCACAGGAAACATCTTTTTCCATAAAGTACGTCTATTTTTAATACATTTTCCTGAATACAATTACATACTTGTCCTTCAGTTATTAAAAGATGAACGTTAGCTTTCAACTGAATATTTTTTACAATATGCTATTTCTACTTTTACTTTTAAAGGGTCTGAATACTTCCTCTGCCACTGGTCATAAAAATTCTTGTCTTTCAGTTTTGCTGGAAGTCAGACAGAAGAAGGTGAGTCTTGTTACATAAACGTCCTCCTCCTCCTCTTTGTGGACTAAAGCAGGAATTCCTCAGTGTTTCGACTCCCCCTACCTCTCCTCTCCCTCCTTGCCTCACCCCCAGCTCCTTTTACTAATCTGAGATCAAAGCGCCGACCGAGGCTGCTGAGTCAGCAGCCGGCTGATCTCAAAGTGCACGCTGCTGGAGAAACTTAAGAGCAAACTTGGTAGCTTGCATATAAACTACTCTGCTCTGGATTTTATTAATGCACCACTTGGTCTTTGTGTGTGTGATGCGTAGGAGGATTGTGGTAGCTTGGTAACAGTTTGATTGTGTATTAAGTTGGCTTCACGCTTGAACTCGACATCTTGACCACAGTTTTTTATTTTCTGAACATTCTCAATCCAGGAATAAGTCAACATTTAGGAAAATATGCTTTATTCGGATACCTGGACGTCTAAAATGTGTCTAAATATAAACCTATAGCAGCAGCAGGACAGCTGAGCTTCCATTAGACTAAACAAAACAGGCAAATCAGGGATGTTAAACAGTGAATCTTTTAGGGAATCACCTGGTTTCAGATTCATTTTAATTAGCAGCCTGGCTCAACAATTACTGGATGGATACATTGACATGTCATTTATCTACAATCGTTATCTGGGCAGAATTTAAATTTGGTTACTTTATGCTAATTGTGTAACCAATGCTAATGCATGGGGTTGAATATGAGGAGCATGACAATTGACAAACATTAGCACATTAGCATTGTCATTTTGTGAAAGTTAACTGTTTGTTCCCACACAAAACAGTCTTACAACTATTAAGCAGCTGTTTTGCTTGTCGCTATATGCTAATTACAGCTGAGTTGCATTAGCGAATTAATGTTCTTTCTTAGCATGGCATTTCAATTTATCCAATACTTTGGTTCATGCTAATTAGCAAATGCTAGCATACAAACATGTGATGAAACTAAAGTTAACATGGTAGCGTTATACCTGCTACATATAAGTGTGTTAGCGTTGTAAATTTGAGGTTAGCAAATATTCGCATGTTAACATGATAACCTAAAATTAACAAGGTGACATGCCTGCTACATATAAGAATGCTAACACTGTAAATTTGATCCATTAGCATCGTCTTTATGATAATTAGAGCTATGTGCTTACCAACACTTGCCTCTAACTGGAAGTAAGTTCGACACAATGAGCATGTCAGCAAGTCAGTTCTTAAGGAAATAAAGTACTTTTGTGTATTAGCAAAGGTTAGCTGTTTAAAACACTAAATTAAATGATGATTGTGATGAACATAATGCTCAGCAAGTACATAGTCACTTCAAGCAAATTAGTGTACTTATGTTAGCTATATGTGTACCACAAAACAACCTTGCATGAAAACAACTGTACTTTTTGCTTTAGGTTTAGCTTCTGCTGGCTAGCTGTTCCCCCAGTTCTCAGTCTCTATGCTAAGCTAACAGGCTGCTGACGGTACCTCCTCATTTTATGAAGAGATATGAGTATGCCACAGCTTTTAATCCAAAGTGCACTTCCCAAAATGTCAAATTGTCCTTTTAAATTTAGCTTGTGAGTTTTTGGTAGCAGGATACAAGCTAAAATATCAGTGATGTGCTGCACGTGTTCATACCCATCTCCTGCTGTCTTTGTTGCTAACACAGCGTGGCATGTACCAGGAGCAGGGATGACTCCATCCCGCCTTTGTGCAGAGAGGAAGGGGGCTGTCGACTCCCATCTTGGCTTCCATCAGAGGCCGTCTTGTGGCAGACACAAGCGCCACTGCAGCGTGGAATCACTGGGAGAGATGTGTGGGTCTCTGGGATGGTGACCTACTTTTGCTCCCCTCTTTGGTCTGCCGGAGAGAGCTGCACTGCTGAGCACACAGCTTGTAATGTTATTCCTTCTGACTGCAGGTGCAAGGCGCTACAAGCCACTGCCAATGAGGCATGTGCAGATGCCGCATGGATGTTCTGTATTATGCATGCATATGTCTTCTCAGCACAGAGTTACTCCAAAAGTGTATTTTAAATCATTTTAATGTTGCACTAGAACTTCTGCGTTCACTCTAGCAGCAATGTGTGTGTGTGCAAAGCGTGCATAGAGACACACTGGTGAGATGACAGTGTTTGTGTGATACAGGGCATGCTTTTGACAGAATTCTCTGTTTAGCGTGAAAAGAAATATTAGAGTGAAAATATCATAGTTTGATGTTTTGGAAAATGCATTTATTTGCTTTCTTGCTGAGAGTTGGATGAGACGATTGATCTGATTGATTGTCTGTAAGATAAATATGAAGCAACCGTTAGCAGCCGGCTACCTTAGTTTATCACAAAAACTGGAAACAGATGGAAACACCTTGCTTAGCTTTTTTTTTTTTAATGGGTCAAGCTACAAGAACTCTGCTGTCTAACCGATTATGAAATTGTCATTTTTACTCTTCCAGACAGATTAAACACGCAAAATATAAATATAATGCAACATTTTGTAGCATCATCTAAAAGGCAGTCTGCATCTGCATCAAATGCTAAAATATTCACCTTCTTGTGCTTTGATATATTTTGTTCACCACAGAATCAAAATTAAAAATTGAACAAAGTCCTTCCACAATGTCTTGTGAGTTTTCAGTTGAAATACATATAAAATGACAAGAAATGCAACATTCCCTGGATACTGTACTGTATATGAGATGAACGCTAAATCATGTATTTCTGGCAGACGTTATAACTTGTTCAAAATTATCTGTGCAGGTATTATAATATAAAAAATTTAAAAAAAAAACAAAAAAAAACATTACAAATATAGGGCTGCAAGGTGGCGCAGTTGGTTAGTACTATTGCCTCACAGGAAGAAGGTCGCTGGTGGGGGCACCAGGATCTTTCTACGTGGAGTTTGCATGTTCTCCCCGTGCAGCGTGGGTTCTCTCCGGGTTCTCCGGCTTCCTCCCACACAGTCCAAAAGCATGTTGAGGTTAATTGGTGATTCTAAATTGTCCGTAGGTGTGAATGTGAGTGTGCTTGGTTGTCTGTCTCTCAGTGTAGCCCTGTGACAGACTGGTGACCTGTCCAGGTGTTCCCTGCCTTCGCCCTAAGTCAGCAGGGATAGAGTCCAGCCCCCCGTGACCCTAGTGAGGATTAAGCGGTGTATAGATAATGGATGGATGGATGGATTAAACTTTTTTTTTTTTTTTTAATACAGACACAAAAGTGACTGAAAACATGCTTATAATATGAAACTTTATTTTAAAACTATAACATCAGTTCAAACAAGAAAATTATTAAACCACCTGAACATTTTTTTAAACCTTAACATGTTTATGTGGTATTTTATTTTTTGTGCTGATGAGTAAAATTAGACGTTAACAGCAGTGCTGAGTAGTTACACCTTAAAACTGTGAAGCATCCTAATGACGAAAACATAAACACTGGTGGGACTGTAAGTTAATGCTAATTCGCAACTCTTAGCATGATAACACAGTGAAATGGAGAAGACTACGAAACACGCTCGCATTGTCGTTTTGAGCAACTTGGCATTCGAAAGCTAGCGTTTGTTCAAACACAAAACCATCCATCCATCCATTATCTTTACATATCAGCAGTCTAAATTTAACTTGCTCATGAGGGGTATAAGAAAAGAAAAAGACGTCAGGAAACCAGCCCACTGCAGCTCAGTGTGATGATATTATAGTAAAGTCATGTATCCCTGCTCGGTTGTGTGTGTGGTGATCAGAGTGTGTGTTGTGAGTCGCTGGGCGGGGACGTAACAAGCCTGCAGCTCTTCTTGCCCTACTTTTCCGCCAAAACAACGTGCAGAAGAAAACAAATGTTCACCTTCGCCGGTGGGGCGTGTTTGCCGAGCAGAACTGAAGAAAACGAACAAAACGTGGAGGATGAGATGCTGCGAAGAGCTTCAGACAAAGTGTACCGAGGAAAGCACTCACAGTTTGTGGATTTAGACAAGACACCTTTAGATCATTGGAAAGCAGATACTCATGTTGTTTATAATCCATTCATTCATGTTTTTTTCTTTACTAGCTGCTTTCAACACTCTAAAAAGTAATTCAATGGACTTGTTCCCGTCACTTGCTTAAAATAAAATAAATATTCTAGTATACAGATTTACATCAACCTTTTAGGTTGCAAACATGATTTTGATGGGTTGGGATGACAAAATAATGCTAGCACTTGAATCAACTAATTCAAGTTGAGTTAATTTAATAACACTGGCTTATTTGCTCATTTACTTTAACCTTAAAATCAGGATTTCAAGTCCAATGCCCTAATAAATACTTAACACTAGAGTGATATTTTCTTTTCTTTTTTTTTTTCATTTGCAGACTTAAAAACTTGTGTTGATAATATTTTTAATCAAGTATGTAACACTTAGAATGAATTTTAAATTACACAAAATTAGTTAGAACAACTTAATTTTTATGACACATCAACTTAAAATGTGGGTTTATGCTTCCAATCATTAATAAAGTGGTAATTGAAGGTATCTTTGACTGAAGAGGAATAAATTACTAAATGATCAACTGTCTATCTAGGTTTGTGTAGTTTTCATGATAATGTAACTGATCACTTTGTTCAATCATCTCTAACCTTTGTTTGGATGACAGCATCTACACTTCATTGACACATAAACAAGCTGCTCGTTAACCAAAACTAAAGGCTATCACGCAGAATTTAGGTCCCCAAACGAACCTTGGCAACTTCAGAGCTACAAAAATGTGAAATGAAAGTTTCTACACTCTGCTGTTGTTCTTTTGTTGACCCCGGATGACTCTGCTCCCTGTCTTCCTTCTGGTGATGATCTCGATTCCTCTGAACATTTAATACCACTTTAGCTGACTCGATGAAACAGACTTCCTGAAAAAGTACTTTCCGTTGTTTTCTGTTCCAGCTCTTCCATCCCTGACCCTGTACTCACCCTCTGCTCTCTTTATGGGATCCATGTCACCATCTCCCTCGCAGGGATCACTGACAGGAACAACACGCTGCAGTGGATGAGGACTCCTGTGACTCCTTAAGCAATTAGACTTACTCTAACACGATTAACGAAGGTCAAGGCTTCTACTGATGCGCTGCTGCACTGAGAGTCTGTTTATCAGTACAGAATGTTCCTGAAGATTGATATCTTGCAGGACAGCGACCACATCTTATCCATGAATCTGCTGCAAATCCTCCCGCATGTAAGGCACTACAACATGTTTTCTTCACCTTGACTTGCTGTTATTGTACATTTTTCTCATGAGGAAATCTCATGAAAAATCCAAACCAACAAAGCATCAGTTCATCTATTAATTTGTACATCTTACTTTCTCCTCCATGTCCATGTTTAGCTGAGTGAAGTGAAGGCAAAGCCAAAAAAAATCAATCAAACTTAAGTTATCTCTATTTTTGTCATGTCATTTCTACTGAGTCAAATCCACTCAACTTCAGTTTGATTGATATTATCTCAAGCAAACAACAAAAAAGATCAGTTTTCTGAAAATCTACAAAAAATGGAGTTATCTGTTTTTGCAAATGAACTCTTCAGTTCTTTAGTGGAACCGAGGAGCCATTCGTGACTCTGCTGTGACCAACAGAAACATAACAACAATTCTGGGACTTTTTGGCTGAAGTGGGCTGAACTGCAGACTGTGTTTACATAAAGGATGGAAACAAATTAAAAATGTTATATCTGTTATATCTATAGCATGCACAGCACCATTTTGCAAAAATGTATTTTTTAAAATTATTTTTCTGTAAAATAAACAAAGACATAAACCACTTTTTTAAAAAAATGATTTATGTCATTATAACATGCTATGCTGCACAGATCTTTGAGTTCTCTCTAGTTCTAGTTATAGTTGTGTGCATAGAGGTGCAGGAAAAATGAGCCCACAGTGAGCAAAAATGAAATGAAATGAAATGAAAAAATACTTTATTTATCCCAGAAGGGAAATTCAATTTAATTAATCAAAGTAATTAATTAAAAATGTGACACGAGCAGAAAAAAGCCCAAAACTGCTCGAAGTTCAGAGGATCAAGGCTGTGGATAAACTCAGCAGCAGCATCAACTTCAGTCCTGATAAATATGACAACGCATCTTTCAAGTAAACAAACTTTTTAAAAAAGTTTAGCCACATTCTCTTTAAATCAGTCGTGGGATCAATCCAGTTCTGAATAATGTTTTCTTAGCAACAGTTGGAGCAGCTAATATTACCAGTTTCTTCTGAAACAACTTGTACACTTAAATTGTGACCAAAAAAAAGAGCAGGACAGCTTGAAAGAGCTTTATCTAGCTCTGGTAATGCTGATATTACTGCTACTGTTCCAGACTAATGGCCAGTTCCAATCAGTGTTGAGATGCTGACACTTCCAGCTAGTCCATTGATTGTAAAAGCTTTGCCTTTTCTGCCCTTTATAGAGGTATGTGCTGGTATTTGTGTTCATGCTGCACACCGTTTTCACTCCTAAGAGTCAAACTAACAAAACAAAGCTTCTAGTTTTCAGCAAGTGAATGTAAAAGGCTTTAAAATAAAAATGATTTTACCAAAAGTTATTAAAACAGCAGTTAGTATTTCTGCATTTTTTATTGATTATTTTTAACCCAAAAACTAGCAGTGAGTCTTTCTGGCAGCAAGCGTGTGTTAATGAAGGGACTCGTCAAACGATGGAAGGGTGTGGCTCATTGATGTATTTTTAGCAGGTCAGGCACTGGATACACAATCAGTCCTTGTTATCTGATCGGTTCATTGTGGGCTTTGCTCTTTTCATGGGATTTGTTGACAGGAAGGAAAACATAGAATATCACCAGCCTTATCCTTTAAAACAGGATGAAAGCTTTATCCTCTGTAGAGGGAGCTGCTCTTTGAATTTTATAGCTGCAAAGCTGTTTGTTCGAGGAGAATTTGTTTTCTCCATGCTTTTGATTCATGTACTTTCAGTAAGGTCAAAATGTTCTACTTTTATTTTTTATTTTTTTATTTTTCCTTTATTTAACCAAGTGGGTTAATTGAGAACAGATTCTAATTTACAATAACGACCTGGCCAAGAGGCAGCACAGAGCAGAAAATACAATGAAGGGAATACATCCGTATAAAAAAAAAAACAAACCCAAAAAGGTACACCAAAAAAACATAACAGTAAAAGGCTTTGAAGATAAAATACACTAAAAGCAGGTACAGGACTCAGTAAATAGTTCCTTCACCATATTTTAAAAAGAAGATAAAGGTATAAAGACGCTGAGTTTGAGTGTTTTTTGTAACTGATTCCAGTAGAGAGCTGCAGAAAACTGAAATGAATAGCGGCTGAAGACAGTGTGGGCTTTGGGGATGAGGAGGTGGATGAGGTTGCTGTTGCAAAGTGAGCGGCTGATGTGACAGCTGATGAGTAGTGAACGTAGGTATGCCGGAGTTTGACCTATAATAGTTTTTTTTATACCTGATCTTCTACTTTTTCGAGGACAGCGTGAGCGAACTGCTGAAGTAAAAGCATCAAAATCTCCCGAGTTTTCTTCCTGCTGCAGCAGCAATTCTGTGAGGCACATCACACCCTGCAGCGATGCAGAGAAGACGACTTCACAGGTTAATATGCATCGGCAGAACTGTTAAATAAGTCAGCAGTGAGCTTAGAATGACTGCAAACAGCTTCTGGTAAAGTCGGCCTCAAACTCAGAAAGGTCATGTGTCAAGGGCCTGTGGATGTGATCCAATATGTGGAGCATAATTTATTAAAATAGGTGTTATTAACACGTCATGTTGTATCTGTTAGATCAGTGGTTCCTGCTGATTTATTTCTGAGGTGCTTCTAATGGAAGTCATCTTTACTTGCTTCTACTATTACTTTAGAGGTTAACTGTCCACTAATAGGAAGATAACCCCCAACAAAGATTAGAGAAAATCCAGAAAAATAAATGTAAGTTTTTCTTATTCCAGCCAAAAGATTTGGAACCAGTTGTTATACACAGCATAGATATCGAAAAAATATTGTTAAAAAACTCCTATTTATGTAAGTCAGTCGATCAAGAACAGCTCTATGAGAATCAATCAGTGACTCCCACCTGTCAGACTCAGCAGATTTGTTTCAAGAATAATTATTTAATTTTGCACGGTATGACCAAGAAAAAAAGTGTACAAGTAAGAAGTACCTGTATATGGACTGTTGATGCTAAACCTGAACTCTGCTGACACAATGCTGCCACCTGGTGGTCACTTGGGGTCTGACAAGATCGCATGTAGCTGGTGGGTCTGTCAGGCAGTGCTGATGTCTGCTGTGATTGTTGCCTCAAACTGCAGGCTGTCTGTCCAGAGACAGACAACTAAGCACACTCACATTCACACCTCAGCATGTTTTCAGACTGTGTGGGAGGAAGCTGGAGAACCTGGAGAGAACCCACGCTGCACGGGGAGAACATGCAAACTCCACGTAGAAAGATCATGGTGCCCCGACTGGGACGCGAACCGGCGACCTTGTTGCTGCGAGGCAACAATGCTACCAACTGCGCCACCTTGCAGCCCGCAACAATATATGCCACCAGTTACTCACCTTGCTTTGTTTTATTGGTTTGCTGTTTGTGTCTCGTTTTTGTAATATGAGTGTCGGTGAATAAACACCCGGTTGGTCTGCACCTTATCTCGCCTCAAGTCTCCTGCTTCATCCAGCCGCAAAACAGTCATCCTAACAAGTACCAACAGTGTAAAACAGATTTGACTGTAAATCAAGACAAAATACAAAAACATGTTTATGCAGTCTTTTGCATCGACAAATGCATCAATTACCATGGTGATTTATCAGGTTAAAAAAGATCCACTGTCATAACACTGAATCCTCTGATTTTTGACTAAAAATACCTCAATAACCCATTTATCTTACTTTTTAGTGCAGCCGTGCGGCTGAACTAAAAAACACAACCAAAAGGATGCGAAGACCCTATTGGAACTGCTCGGATTCTTCTTCTTATTATTCGTGACAAAGAGACGCGTTTTTGAGGCCCGTAACGTACTCGAAAACTCACCAAAATCACCACACACATCAGACTCTGCAAAAAATGTTATAATTTGGAAGAAAAATACACACCTCACTACAGAAATTGCTCCGTAGCGCCATCTTGAAAATTTCAATGGAGTCCTGTCGGAAGCATGTTTGCCCTAGAGCAAAGCAATTTCATAGGTATATAGAGCTGGTTGGCACAAACAAAAAAATCTGCTGGACCAAGGTCTAAAATGCAACACAGCTCAACTGCGCCCCCTACATTATTTCTACAGATTCCCATCGGCGCTACGTTTCACCTAGAACTATGAAATTCGCCACACATATGTAACAACTCTGGACGCACAAAAAAGTCCATTAGCATGTTTCTGTAAACCCAACAGGAAACCCGCAATGTTGGAAAAACGGCGAGCATGCCGGGCCATTTTTGCTCTAAAATGACCATTTTTGTCCATTTTCAACATGGAACTCCTCCTAGGGGGTTCGTCGTACACACCTTAAATTTGGTGAGCACAAACTACATGACGTGGTGATTAAAAGTTCTTCAAACGCTCCGCAGATGAGGTCCAATTTGGAAATGGTGGCCTGTCCAATTTCGATCAATGGCCATTTTGTCCATTTTCGCAGTATTTTTTGCATTCAACTGACTGTTGTCGGAAGGTTGTTTCACCTACACTGACAAGATTCAGTGGGCATGTGTACAGGTCAGGACGCACAAAAAAGTCAATCAGCACCAAGTCCTAAACCCAACAGGAAGTACGTCATTTTGAAAAACCCTGGTGACAATTTTAGCGATTCTGGGTGACTTTTGGACATTTTCAAAATCTATCTCCTCCTACAGGGAAGGTCGTACACACCTGCAATTTGGCCAGCACAAACTACAGGAGGTGGTGGTTACATGTTAGTAAAATGGTTCGCACAAGTCTGACGGCATGGAAATGGCGCCCCCCTGAATTCGGCCACAACGCCATAAAACACCAGAATACGAGACGTGCTGTGTAACTGGCCTGTGTGTGCTTCGATTGGCCTGAAATTTTACAGCCGCGCTCTGAGTCTCAGCCAACC